>NW_015505537.1:1211978-1217841 GCF_001515645.1 Sinocyclocheilus grahami | reverse complement strand
CATATATATATATATATATATATATATATATATATATATATATATATATATATATATATATATATATATATATATAAAGACATACAACATATTATTTGTGAATTTATGCTCCGATACTTTCAATGATTTTCAACGATTGTCTCTGAATTGTCTGTGTAAGCTTGTGTCCTTTTTCTTTGGAATGCAGGGGGGAAAGGGGAGGTGTCCTGAGGTCATGCCCATGTCACGAGTTGGGAGTCTGCCATTTTTCTGCTGGACAGGGAGCTCTAAAATAGTTTATTTTGTTGATCGGATTTAGCAATTTATGTGTTAAATGGTCAGGGGTATCACACATCTGGCCCTTGAAAGCCCGAAAAACAAAGAGATATTTGTATCCTCATTTGAGTTAGGGTTTAAGCACTGTCTTCTATTCGAGTTTCTTGAGAGATACGCTAAATAGGACAGGAACTGCTTCAACTCTTCACTGACCCTGCATGAGTTTTACGACCGCAGCTGGTTGCCTAGGGCTCCTCAGTTTGTCTCAATGGAATGTGATTTTTTCATGTGTGACTCAATAATGTAAGTGGGTCTGTTGTAAGACAGAGATCCTACAACAACTAAAAGCTAGGTTTTCCCTTTCAGGACAAACAGATCTGTCCCTAGCTTTTGCCAGGGCCTCTCAGGAAGATCTGATGGAATCAGTGGTTCAGTGTGATTGGTGCACTCTTTAATGCAAACTTGGCATTTCAGAACCAGTTCATTCAAGTCCCGGCCACCACACACTTTGCCATGCACATTCTCTACATTTAACTATTCCTTGATGTCCTTCGTGTAGCCTGGCAAGGACCTCGTACCGCAGTGCAGAGGGAATAACGAGTATTGTACCTTTTAGAAGAAGGCCGTCGTCAACAGATAGGTAAGCTCGCTCAGACCAGTAAAACTTCTCAGTTCCTGTACAACGACTGAACTTGGGCCACCCGTCCTGACACATTCTCATGACATTTGAGCATACACTGTCTGATTTAAGGGTGCTCTCTCAAGTTGTCCAGGAAAGATTGACTTGCTGGGAGATGCTCCACAATGTTCTCCATGTAAATGTTAGTGCGTTCCATGAGCTCATCATTCATGTTTTCTTTGTCAGCAGGTAGTGGAGCACGTGACAATGTCTGCAGTCTTTTTGCAGCAGGACTGCTCCCAGTCCATACGACGATGCGTCTGCAGATACTTTGAGTGGCTTGTTTGCATCGTACAAGGCTAGCACTGGTGCAGATGACAAGTCATCCTTCAAGGTCTTAAAAGCTTTGACTTGTTCTCCTTTCTTGGACAAAATATCTCTCTACCAAGAAAACTCCTGAGCTCACTGACATTTGTTGGCTCTGGCATCTCTTGGACCACTGCTGTCTTGGCTGGGTCCGGTTGCACTTCTGTGTCTGAGATAATGTGGCCGAGAGACTTTACTACTACTACTAAGTTTTATTTATATAGTGCCTTTCCATAGCTCAATGTCACTTTACATAGTGCTAAACAAAACATTTGCACACCCATATACACAATACAAACACATAAGGCCACATATAGCCACATTTTCCAAAATACATATTAAAAAGATACGTTTTTAGCTGAGTCTTGAATGTAGACAAAAATGGTATATTACGAAGTGTAAGGGGTAGCAAATTCCATAATTTCGGAGCATTAACACTAAATGACCTACCACCTACAGTGGACAGCCGAAAACGAGGAATGGACAAAAGACCAAGCTCAGATGATCTGAGAGACCGGGCAGGAGAATAGGAGTACAGTAGGTCAGACAGATATGGAGGTGCAAGACCATTTAATGCCTTAAATGGTAGAAGTAATATCTTAAAGTGAATACGGGATGCCACAGGTAGCCAGTGAAGATCATGCAGTAAACGAGTAATGTGAGCAAGACGCCTGGTGGAGGTGAGGACCCTTGCTGCAGAATTTTGAACATACTGTAACCTTGCAATAAGTTTTTTAGGCAGACCAAGAAATAGAGCATTGCAATAATCCAGACGTGATGTGATTAATGCATGAATTAAGATTTCAGCATCAGCTAGAGTTAGAGAAGATCGAAGACATGCAATATTATGAAGATGGAAAAAAGAGGTTTTAACAACAGAAGAAATATGAGAGGCAAATATAGAGATGAGTCAAATAAGACACCAAGATTACGGACAGATGTAGCAGGCTAGGAACACCCTGTGAAACTGGAGAAGTGGTAGATTTATACCCTTGTATGGTGATATAATATTTTCTATCACTGATGACAGAAATGAGCCAGGAAAGAGCTGAACCCCTGATACCGATATCAGAAAGGCGAGAGATGAGTATTTCATGGCAGACTGTGTCAAATGCAGAGTTTAGATCAAGAAGAATCAAGAGGTTTATTAACCCAGAATCCCTGGACAGAAGAATGTCATTAACCACACGAAGAAGAGCTGTTTCAGTGCTATGTGATGAACAAAATCTTGACTGAAAATGTTCAAAAAGGCCATTAGCATTTAAGTAAGATCTCAAATGTGAAGCCACAACTTTTTCAAGAATTTTACTTAAGAACGGCAAATTTGAGATTGGCCTATAATTGTTCATATCTAGATGGTCAAGAACGGGTTTTTTAAGTATGGGGGTCACCGCAGCCATTTTTAATTCTGCTGGAACAATGGCAGATGCTATACTACAGTTAATCATATGTGTTATGAAAGGTTCAACCTCAGGAACACACATCTTAATCAAAACAGTAGGTGAAGGATCAATCTGGCTGGATGTAGAATTTGACTTCACAATTAGATCACTTATGGCAGCAGAAGTAGTGAGAGTAAAAGCAGAAAGAGAGTATGTTGTGTGAGCCGAGTCAGCTGACATCAAGTGAACATTTGAGTCAGTTGTATGAGGGGTGTCTTTGGAAATGGATTCAGTGATAAACTTCAATTTGTTTGAAAAGTAATGAGAAAAGTTATTCACAAGCACCTCAGAGTCAGAAACGATAAGTGAGCATTTTTTTCACAGGCGATGTAAAAATTGGAAAACTAAAACTGAAGTTTAGTAATTTGTGATCTGAAAAAGCAAAATCAGTTCCACTAACAAGAATATTATATAAGCCAGATGTACATATAAGATCCAACATATGACCGCTGGAGTGAGTAGCAAAAGTTACATGCTAAGTTAGACTGAAACAGTCCAGAACAGACATCAATTCATTGCATTGTACAGTGTTTTCATATATATTAAAATCACCAAGAAAAATTACAGATGAATAACTAGCACAGACAAGAGTAAGTAACTCACAAATCTCAGAGAAAAAATCTGAATAAAATTTTGGAGGTCGATAAATTAAGATTACAGCCATTGATGTTTTGCTAGTCATTTTCAATACAAGATATTCAAAAGATGCAACTTCATGGAACTCAATCTTAGATACTCTCACAACAAACTACAGCCAACCCTCCACCTCTACGATGGAGATGAGGTTGAGAGAAATAGATGTACCCAGGTGGTGTTAAGAGGTTTAAATTAAAAAAGTCATTGGGCACCTGCCAGGTTTCTGTCAAAAGTAGCATGTCCAGATTTGCATCAATGATAATGTCATTTAGCACAGATGCTTTATCAGTTAAAGAGCGAGTTTTCAATAGTGCACATCACATATCTGAAGTTGCAATATTGCAGTTTCCAAGGACATGATCAAAGCGTAATGGTCTCAGATTTCCAAAGTTGATTACACAATTTTCCTGTTGTGTTTTTCTAAAAGCACGGGTGTTGGTACAGATAACCGGAATACTAATTGAAGACGAGCAGTAATGAGTCCAAAGTTTCTTCCGTGAACAGTGTATGTAGCGGGCTTGGCGTTAAATTCCAAGTTGTTCACACCATTTATAAGTGTCCGGAGCCAAGCAGAGAGATCCTTTTAAAGTTCTAAGTTGAACAGAAGAAAATTGCAAAGCCATCTCGGGAGAAGTCACTTTATTAACGTCAGCCAAAAACAGCACAAAAAGACCAAAGAACAAAACCTGCAAATGGTTACGCGTCGACATGACCAAAACCAATGGGGCCCACACAACAACTTATCGGTTTAACTACGTTAGCCAGAACCGTATCGAATCCACTATCCACACAATTCACAGAAGGGAAGGCTACCCGACCATACCGAGGATTGACACCACAAAATGATAAAGAGAGTGGAGACTCACTGTATCAGATGTCGAGGAGGATATGGAAAGGAATGGAGAGGGCTCGTAGGCGATCAGTGTGGCAGGATCACGAGTCATCCAAAAGGCCAGGTCAGTCATCCAAATCTTATTGAGTGAAGAAAGTAGTCCAGAAAATAATCCAAGTAATCCAGATCTGTCGAATCCCAGCAGAAATATATCCAAAAACATATCAGCAAATAAACAAACAAACAAACAGGTACCAGCGTGAAGCGGCTGCACAAGCGTGCCTGCGTTCTCACACCGGAAGTTGAGGGTTTTATCTGATATACTTTAGTTTTTTCTTCGACTGGGTCACTATCTTAACAAACCAATGGAAAGCTTATTTATTCAGCTTTCAGATGATGTAAAAATGACTGGTTTTGTGCTCCAGGGTCACATATGTCTGTTTTGAAAAATCTGTAATTTCTCTGTTAACTTTTTAAAAAGTGTTTTGAGGACACACACTTACCTATAGGAACTAAATTACAAGAAACATCTTCACCTGTGTTGTTTTTGAACGGATTAAAGGACTTTTACATGGCAGTGTGGACAGAGTCATAACAGGGTTTTATTGAACATTATTTGAATGACATTTAAGATTTATCATGATTATGATGCCAAACGCTTTAGGGGATGCTGGAGCCTCGGCAGGGAAACACTCTCACCTGCAGACGGCACGGGTCTCCAGCTCACCTGTCCTGTGTGTGTCCTCCAGTAAACAGCTTGGAAAGGTGTGAGTTGTGAAAATGGAAAAATAGGATCTTTATACAGTGCATGTCGGCGTAAAGACTTTGAGTCAGTCCCTCACAGTCCTGTTTTGTATCCGTTAAAAATTGTTTCATGTGCCCAATCAATTAAAATGATTCAATTATGATATATTTAATTCAAAGTAGTCTGCAGTAGTGTTTAAAATATTTTATTACAACCCAAACCAGATGAAATGTACCATTATAGATACCAAAATAAACTTGTATCGGAGACTTTAAATGTAACGAATGTCATTTATTTCTGTTAAATATAGTGCTGAAGACATTTTGACTCCTGTAGAAAGGTGCACTAGCCTTAAATGTAGTCCCATGATCAAACAAGGACTGATTTCAACTGGATATGTGATAATCATATTCTGAAGACAGCAGTATTCTCAGATATTAATAATGATGTTTTTATTATTTAGGGGTTTGGGGGGAAAAAAACTCCCATGCTTTCTTTTTTTCCTTATCTGCTCCGTCACACCCGAGGATGATGGAAGCAGGTTCCACCTTCACTCGCCCGCTGCTCTCTCAGGAACGGGTTGAGATGCACCCTCCTGGAAATCACAGTAACCCGTCCCGAAGCAGACCAGGCCAGGACAATCACACACCGCTTGGATCATGATCGCTTTAACTGGTCCATTCCACTGCTCTCCGATCAGCACATGAGGTTCATGAGGTATACAGCCACACAGCTTTCATAAATAAAACTCATATGAACTCATACAGTAGAGTTTGCATATCTCAGGTAGAAAAGTTTTAAAATCAAGATGACTGATTTTGAATTCATATACATGATGTACTTAAAATGAGGGTAAGACAACAAACAGGGAGACAATAATGCTCACGTAAGCTCGTGACCACAATGCTTTTGTACGTCTATTGCACACACACACACACACACACACACACTCTCTCTCTCTCTCTCTC
>NW_015505537.1:1172700-1200634 GCF_001515645.1 Sinocyclocheilus grahami | reverse complement strand
TGCAATATTGCAGTTTCCAAGGACATGATCAAAGCGTAATGGTCTCAGATTTCCAAAGTTGATTAGACAATTTTCATGTTGTGTTTTTCTAAAAGCACGGGTGTTAGTTCAGATAACCGAAATACTAATTGAAGACGAGCAGTGATAAGTCCGAAGTTTCTTCCGTGAACGGTGTATGTAGCGGGGTCAGCGTAAAATTCCAAGTTGTTCACACCATTTATAAGTGTCCGGAGCCAAGCGGAGAGATCCTTTTAAAGTTCTAAGTTGAGCAGAAGAAAATTGCAAAGCCATCTCAGGAGAAGTCACTTTATTGACGTCAGCCAAAAACAGCACAAAAAGACCAAAGAACAAAACCTGCAAATGGTTACGCGTCGACATGACCAAAAACCAATTGGGCTCACACAACAACTTATCGGTTTAACTACGTTAGCCAGAACCGTATCGAATCCACTATCCACACAATCCACAGAAGGGAAGGCTACCCAACCATACCGAGGATTGACACCACAAAATGATAAAGAGAGTGGAGACTCACTGTATCAGATGTCGAGGAGGATATGGAAAGGAATGGAGAGGGCTCGTAGGCGATCAGTGTGGCAGGATCACGAGTCATCCAAAAGGCCAGGTCAGTCATCCAAATCTTATTGAGTGAAGAAAGTAGTCCAGAAAATAATCCAAGTAATCCAGATCTGTCGAATCCCAGCAGAAACATATCCAAAAACATATCAGCAAATAAACAAACAAACAAACAGGTACCAGCGTGAAGCGGCTGCACAAGCGCGCCTGCGTTCTCACACCGGAAGTGAGCCAAGGCACATTTGTCTAAGTTGAGGGTGACGCCAGCAGTTTCCATCTTTTGGAGCACTGTGTGAAGACGCACATCATGCTCCTCTTGAGAACACCCCCAGACATGCACGTCGTCCATGTGACAGACCACTCCGTCCAGGCCCTCAGTGACTTCAGTTACCATACGATTTTGGAAGTGCTCAGGTACCGATGCGATACCAAAGGGCAAACGCTTGAAAAAGTACCGGCCAAATGGTGTGATAAAGGTTGTCAACTTGGCAGACTGCTCAGCTAGTGGAATCTGCCAAAATTCCATGTTCGCATCTGGCTTGCTAAAAACACTAGCTCCTGCTAACAATCCCAGAGTCTTTTCAACCGAGGGAAGAATGAATATCTCCCTCTGCACAGATTCGTTGAGCTTTGTTAAAGGGGTCATATGACGTTGCTAAATAGAACATTATTTTGTGTATTTGGTGTAATGCAATGTGTTTATGCAGTTTAAGGTTAAAAAACACATTATTTTCCATATAATGTACATTATGGTTGATCCTCTATTCCCCAACTTTCTGAAACGCGTTGATTTTTACAAAGCTCATCGGTCTGAAAAGCGAGGTGCGCTGTGATTGGCCAGCTATCCAGTGCGTTATGATTGGCCGAATACCTCAAGCGTGTGACGGAAATGTTACGCCCCTTACCATATTGTGATGTCCTGTCAGGCCGGAGCGATGATTCAACAACATGAAAACCCATTATAAACGAGGCATTCGTTGCATCCAGTGGGGACATAATTATGGATTATAATGACTTATACTGTCTTTTTATGTCTTGTAAACATAAAACCATGTCTGCATTTGTGATCGGAGAAATGACAAACAACAAGCCCTACTCTACACTGCCCAAAAAACTCTTTAAATATAAAAATTTACTTACAGTCCATGAGTCAGAACAGCCGGCATTGTAGTCTACTCTACCAGGATCAGTAAACAGTCCTCCATAAAATGTGCTGCACAGATCTGAATATTTGGGTTGAAGTGTTCTGGAACAGTGTTGTAAATACAACTTAACCACTGATTTCTAGTCGTGTCCATTTTTGGAAGGCCAAACAAAGTAGTTTTGCTTTCACAACAAAACACAGCGTCACACACGATGGCCTTGAGTGAGCAGAGGCCAGGGGCTAGAGTGAGCAGAGGCGGGTGGGCTTGAGAATGGCGCGGCCAGCGGATTCGACGAAGGAGCATCCGGAAGGCTTGCGGCAACCACATGTGACGACTCCGGGCTAGGGCAAAGTTGTTGTATTTCCTCAGCAACCAGCACAGATCAGCTCCAGGCATGACGAAACAGATATCGTCCTCTTTTGGAAGGCCAAACAAAGTAGTTTTGCTTTCACAACGAATCACACAGCGCCTTCATGACATGGCGGCGGCAACAACAATACTACAACGAGAATAAAAGTTACGACTTCTTTCTTTGCGTGAACATTTGGGCGGCGTTATGCAAATCTTCCCAGATAGTGATGTGGGAATGTGGGGGCGTGTTAGAACGAGCCGTTTTAGGTAGGTGTAGCTGACTCTTAACTTTTATAAAGAATATCTCTTTGGATTTGAGACTTTAGTCTTTGCAACTTTACAGATCTTCTTTATGCACCAAGAGCTTGTAACACTCCAAAGAGAAAGGAAAAATTTAAATCGCATCATATGACCCTGTAAGGTCTCTGTCTTGTAAAACAGACCCCCATAAGCTGTGGATTCACCACGTGAATCATGAAACAGAAATATTACAGAAGGACCTAAAGATCTCCCTCTATCAGCCATCATGAGGTTGAAACTAATCCAATCAGGTGATAACACAGAGATCTTTTGTATCAGGACTGAAAAGTTCTTTCACGACATATAGATACCTCGTGATCGCTAATGTATGGAACCAGTGTAGGCACAGGAAGTAAATTAACTGACGCCTTCAGGCCTGCAAACACGTGATCTATGCGTGACTATCACATGACGTTTGACCATCTGCTTCCTGCCCTTTCTGAAACCCTTACAAACTTCTATTACAACAAAAGAAACAGAACCTTGCATGACGATTTTAAAAGACAAATCGTTTAAAAACTCATAAGTAGTGAAAATTTATCCACTGTATGTGTTATGCCGTATATATATATTTGATGTGTTTATTGGAATCTATGATATTTTAATATTTGCCTTATAACTCTTTTTTAGCAGACAAAGCATTTAATAGGCGTGTAAGACATGTGAAGTTTAGTATCGGGGAAAGCCTGTTTTATTCACAGAACATTGGTGTGAGTGAAAAATTTATATTCTGCATCATTTTCCGGTGATGATATTTTTATAAGAAGTTCTTAAAACTTGCAGAAATACTCCCCACAAACAGCATGTGAAAAAGGAACCCCACAGGTTGTCCATCCCAACAACGACCTGTGGGATGGACAAAAGTCAGCCTGCTTAAAAATGGACACAAAGCCCTCGCTTGCTCTCTCTCTCTCTAGAACTGTGGCTTTTCGCCTTGGTGACCACGCGACAAAGCGCTCCCATGCCATAACATCATGAGCGAGACCCCAAAACTCAAACACTTCAGTTGAAACTCCGCGACTGCTGAAATTCAAAGTCTAAAGCAGAAGTTCTTAAAACTTGCAGAAATACTCCCCACGAACAGCATGTGACTTGTGCACGAAAAAGTAACCACACAGGGCGTGGCTAACCCCCGCAGCCACTATCTGATTGGAACAACGACCTGTGGGATGGACAAAAGTCAGCCTGCTTAAAAATGGACACAAAGCCCTCGCTTGCTCTCTCTCTCTCTAGAACTGTGGCTTTTCGCCTTGGTGACCACGCGACAAAGCGCTCCCATGCCATAACATCATGAGCGAGACCCCAAAACTCAAACACTTCAGTTGAAACTCCGCGACTGCTGAAATTCAAAGTCTAAAGCCAAGCAAAGGAACTCTCAGAAGAACTCCAAACATCACTCGCTGTGCCCAAGGCAACCGACTTTCGAAGCTCCTACGTCACAAGGCAACCTCCATTCTCCATGAAGGCTTTCCCAGAAACTACGTCATCCAGACGCCCGACCAGTAACCAATCAAAAGCCGGGATTCCCTCAAGCAGCCAAACAAGGAAATGGCGTCACAAATGCAAGTACAAACAAGGTCTTCTATTTAAGCAGTAAATGTAAGACAAACCTCTGCTTTGTGATTGTCCCAGGGTTGAATTTAAAGCACTCATACCAAACGAGTGTTAGAACTTTGAAAACTTCATGCAACTCCATTAACAAATTTCCCTGAATCTTTGTGTGTATGTGTGTTTTAGCTTAGTTTAATGTAATCTAGAATAGCTAATAAATTCTTGTTTCATTTATAAAGAAGCATTGTCTGGTGTCGTGACATTTTAAAGTTAAAACTCTGCCTAGATCCTTGTTACCTTGCTCAAAAATAATAAGATTACCATTTTGTTTATGTGTCGTTGGCCACGAAGTAATATGAACAGAATTGTTAATATATACGGACCTTAACATCTCGCTGGATGACCGTTGATAAAGTGTAACTATCAAATTTGAAATCAGTTCTAATCAGGTTGACTTCGAATCTTTGGATTCGAGTCCTCTCAAAACCTGAATGAATTAATAATAATTCATTCCCTAAGAAAAGTAATCTGACATTACAACCCCTTTAACACACTTACTACACAGATTACTCTGCTGCTGCTTCACTGCTTCAGTCTGTCTTGCCATATCAATGACCTTTTCCAATGTTAGATCTTTATCTAACTTCATTCGCTCCGACAGATCTATATCATTCAACCCAACGACTAACCTGTCTCTGATTAATTCGTTGTGCAATGGCCCATATTTGCAGTGCTCAGCCAAGGAGTACAGTGCAGTCACAAATGAGTCGACTGGTTCGTTTTCCCCTTGTTTCCTCATGTTGAAACATGACCATTTTTCTTCACAAAGAAGAAAAAAAACCTCCTTCACTGCGTTGTACAGTTCCATGTTTTCATTTGTCAAATTCAGCCCCTTCAAAATGTTGTCCGCTTCATCGCCCATACAATACATGAGTGCATTTATTTGACTGGCTTGCATGGAAGTGTGGAGATTACTGGCCTGACGGAAACATTCGAACCGTCGGATCCATCTTTCCCATTCGTGAGGTTTAGAGAAGTTAAATGACTAAGGTGGCTGGATGCTGAACGTAGCACACGGGCCCGGCGCGGGCGGCTCTCTCTCCCCAGGCGCTTCATCACCTGGAGCACGTTGTCCTCTTGCCGCTTGTTCCATGACTTCGCGACTTCACTTCTCATAAAGCTTAAAAGGGTCATATAATGCGATTTCAAGTTTTCCTTTCTCTTTGGAGTTTTGCAAGCTGATTGTGCATAGATAAGATTCCTGAAGTAGCAAAGACTAAAGACTCAAAACCAATGAGATATTCTTTATCAAAGTTAAGACTCTGTCCCCCTAAAATGGCTCGTTCTAACACGCTCCCACATATCTACCTCACTATATGGAAATATTTGCATAATGCCGCCCAAATGTGCACGCAAAGAAAGAAGGCGGGGTTTCAATAACGCAGTTAGTGTTGAAGCAGCCATGTCAGGGAGAAGCTGTGTGTTTCTAGGCGAAAGCAAAAGCACTTTATTTGGCCTTCCGAAAGTAGATGCATTTAGGAATCTTTAAGATTACTTACAAAAGAACAGCAATGCATTTTATGGACAACCGTTTTGTGAACCTAGGAGAGGAGGTAATTCTGACTTTGCTATGACAATCTGGCGCTTCTGAATCAGCTACTGTTTTGTTATTAGTTTAAGTATTTGCTATTGACTGTTCAAATGTGGAGTTTTGCACATCGTGTGTGTGTGTGTGTGTGTGTGCGCGCGTGTGTATGCTCAGCTGGAGTCAGCTGTCTTAACCGTGGCTTGTGTAGTGCAAACACATACCAGCTTCATCACTGTGTCTGTCACGCGACTCTGTTCCCCTTTCGGGCTCTGTCTTTACATTTATTTTGAAAGATGAAGCTCGCGATTATGGTAAGGGGCGTTATATTTCTGACCAGTGCTTGCGGTGTTCGGCCAATCACAATGCACTGGGTCAGATGGCCAATCAGAGCAGACTGCGCTTGTCGGAAGTAGGGACTTTGTTGAAAACAAAGCGTTTGAGAGAGGCGGGGCATAGAGGAACTACAATAATGTACAGTATTTGAAAACGAATGTGTTTTTTGAACATTAAAGCATGTCAACATATTCTGTTACACCAAATACACAAAATACTGATCTTTAAAAAAGCATCATATGACCCCTTTAACTTGCCCCGAAACAAACTTCTTCTGCCAGCTTATTAGAATATCCCACTTCTGACACAATGTCGTGTTCCCTAGTTTAATGCGTGAGTAAAAAGCACACAAACACCCTTGGACTCCCAACTAGCCTTTATTTATTCTACTGACCCAACAATGCCCCCTCGTGGGCGGAAACAGTATTCAGGAATCAAACCATGTAAAATATTGTCATGTAGTTTTACTACATAGATTATCCCATAAATATGTCAAGGTGATGTCCATATGGTAGAAATGTACAGTAAAATCATGCAGTCCGTTAATGACATGTATTCAAACAAACAGTGAACACTATTAACAGCAATGATTATATGCTGTGATCAAACTTATAGCAAAATTTGGTCGTTTTGTATGTTGGTTCAAGGTTGGCGTCGTCTGAGGTCCTCTGAGGGGATGGCATCATCTCTTCTCCGGTGTTCAGTCATCTCAAATCTTTGTAAGGTTTGGATCCAGAAGTCAGTTATTATTATTATTATTATTATTATATTATGTGATGAGAGGTTATGGAGTAATGGGAAACTGACTTCTTCTGTCACACATACCAGCAAATTGATTCTGAATAAAATGACTGTAGAACATAACGTCTCAGGTTACGTATGTAACAATGGCTCCTCGAGGGAACGAGACGTTGCGTCAGAGGACGCTTAGGGAACGCCCTTCAGCGTGATCGGCTCTGAATCTCATGTGTAATCAGTCCAATAGATGGGCGAGATGTCACGGGCGGGTAACGTAATGACCAGGAAGCTATAAAAGCATGTGCGGTGAAACTGGCGTCAGCTTTTAGGAGTGAAGCAAGCGCTGGCAGAGATGCCGGAAGTATGGCCCCGAGACGCAGCATCTCATTCCCTCGAGGAACCATGGTTACATATGTAACCTGAGACGTTCCTCTTCAGGAACTCGAGCTGCGTCAGAGGATGCTTAGGGAACAAGTATGCCCACTCTGCCAGAATTCCAAATCTCTGCCTAGTGTGGAAGCCTGCACAGCTAGGGCAAGAGAACAGAAGAGCCGGGAGTGGCTCGCATATCTAGGCCATAGAACCTGACAAAGGTTAGGGGCATGGACCACCCTGCAGCGTTGCAGATGTCCTGCATTGAGACACCTGCCAATAAGGTCTTGGAGGCCGCCACACTTTGGGTAGAGTGAGCCTTGACCCCTAGAGGCGAAGGGAGATCAGAGGACTCATAAGCAATGGAAATGAGATCTACTATCCACCGACTGAGGGTCTGTATTGTAACTGGAAGCCCTCTCTTAGGGGGACCATAGCAAACAAGCAGTTGGTCCGCCCTTCTCCACAGGGCAGCACTGCTCGCACTGGACACATACAGTTAAGCTTCTGCTGGTCTGGTTCCCCGAAGGGAGGAGGACTGAAGGCCTGGAGTATGACCTTAGGAACATACCCCGCTCGAGGGTACAGAAATGCTTTGGCTGGCCAGACCGGGCACAAAGTCGAGATAGGAAGGGGCCACTGAGAGGGCCTGCAGATCCCCCACTCTCTTGAGAGAAGATATTGCCAGAAGGAAAGTAGTCTTGATAGTGAGGTGGTGATCAGAGATATCCTCGATAGGCTCGAAGGGAGGCCTACAGAGAGCTTCTAGCACCACAGCCAGGTCCCACGGTGAGACACGAGATCGTACCGGAGGCCTCAGCCTCAGCACACTGCGGAGAAAACGTGTAACTAGGGGGGGTCTACCCACTGACTGGCCACCGAGAGGGGCGTGGTAGGCCGCAATGGCCGCCACGTAGACCTTCAGGGTGGAGTGGGTCAACCCTGCGGAGAATCGGGCCTGCAGGAACTCCAGCACTGTACCAACCGGGCAGTTAACTGGGTTGAGCTCACGGTCTCCGCACCACCAAGTAAAAAGTTTCCACTTCAAGGCGTACTGTTTCCTCATTGAGGGAGCTCTGGATTGGAGGATGGTCTCAACAACCTCGGTTGAGCCCGGCCAGAACGGGGCTACTAGCAGAAGACGGACCCCGTCCTGGCGCACTCTCTCCAGAACTCCCGGGAGCAGAGCTATCGGGGGAAAGGCGTACAGACGAAGCCTCGGCCATGTCTGTACCATGGCATCCAGCCCCTGTGGAGCTGGATGAGTCAGAGAGAACCAGATGGGACAGTGCAATGTCATCTGAGTCGCAAACAGGTCCACCTGGGCCTGGCCAAAAACTCTCCATATCTGCTTCACCAGCTCGGGTTGAAGCATCCATTCCCCGTGCCTCGACAGGATGTCTGCTCCCATATTGAGATGCCCAGGAATGTGAACTGCTCTCAGCGAGAGAAGTTTGCCCTGGGACCACACAAGGATCTGGTACGCTAGTTTGTACAAACGGCGTGAGTGCAGATCTCCCTGGTGGTTGATGTAAGAGACCACTGCTGTGTTGTTGGCCATAGACCTACCGATGGCACGGGCGGTCTCTTTAGTGGCGCGGAGAGACAAATCAGTGGTCCTCCTAAGCTCAGAATTTATCTGCTCACACTCGTCTAGCTCTTTAAGCATGTTGGCTTGAAACACCTGTAACACCGCCATGGTGTGCAGACACGCACCAGCCTGACCCGCTGCCGAGTACCCTTTGCCCACCAGTGCTGATGTAGTTCTTAGTGACTTGGAGGGCAATGTCGGAGCCTTTAAAGACGATGCCACGTCAGGTGACAGAAAACCCCCCCTTCATAGCGACCCCTAGAGTACGCAGTTCGAAGTTCCACGAAAGGGAACAGATATTTCCTGAAATGTGCTGAAAATGTAAATATGAATGGGAATATACTTCAGAGATATTTTACTCATAAGAATTTCTAGGGGTGCCTATAATTGTGGCCAACATGCAAATTGTCTTTCACTTGCCCCTTCACAAAATCCACTTGTCCCGGACATGCATTAATGTGGAGATATATTTATCAGAATCGCATCCCCAAAAGTAAACATACGGACTACCCACTGTGTCAAAGCTCCAATGATGCGCTTGTTTTGCATTACTGCTTTCCCTAGGGCACTAAAAAAAAAGCCACTTTCATAACAGTCTAATTTTGTGACCCAATTAATGTTTGACCTAGCAATAATAACCTCAATATTATTTCATGGTAACCTTTCAGTGAACACTGCCATGCAATAAAACAAAAATATATTTTAATACAGCAATGACAGACAAACCTGGCTCCACAATTAGTAACTTACAATACAGGTGAAAATACAGATTAATCTCCTTTGAAAATCTTGTGCACCACATTTTTGTCCTACAGTCAAGACCTGCCAGTTCTGATTAAATTAGATAAGAGCTATTTTTGGACTCTTTCTCGGTTTAATGAGAAAGCCAAGCCATGCACCCCTATCAAACAAATCTGGAAAAGTCCTTTCAGTTTTCCAGGGTCTGATATTTCCATTCTTGGCACAGATAATCTAGTATCCCCTTATAGCCTTCACAAGTCCTGCCAAGACAAGAGAGATTCAAATGGGTGTGAGGGGAGGGTGCAGCATACGTGTGAAAACAGCCGTGGATGACTGATTTGTTTTTTGTACTTTTTTTGTTTTTGTACTTGAACACTAAAATCCCTTTAACCCAAAAATAACAGCACTTGTTGAAGATTAATGTTGAGATGAAACTTAGATTTGTTGATTGTGTTGACTCTTTCAACACAACTTGTTATAGCCTAAACACACTTCTAAACAGAGATTAGGTGCAATTTGTTCTTTCTTTTTATGTATTCAACACTATATTGTTGAGTAATAGCAACAGCATACCCATATTAATATTGCAGTAGTATTTTGTAATAATGCACACACTGTGATCAGTATGATGATGTAGTCATGACAATCATGTATGCAAGGTTTAAATGATAATCATTTATGCTTATTTTAATATAGTTAATTAATATTAGTACTTGACTTTAATTTACAGAGTTTAGGCATGAGTTGTTCATTTCACAATAACTTTTGCAGATAGATGTTGGAAAATTATACCAAATTTTGAAAGTGCTAAAAGAAATTACAGCAAATCCCTGGTCTTAAAACCTGAGGGGGGATTCATGATTTACATACATTGCTCCATGTTGTCTAACATTACATTTGAAAAAGTCACACAAATTTCCAACTACATTGTGTCAGACACCTCACAAATCACTGCAATCACACACACTTTAGCTGAAGCTTGTAAGACACATGGTGTAATTAGATCCAGATGTTAGCCTATTACCCAAGATCCTAACATCTGTCTAATATTAACCTTCTCTTAAATCTATAACTGATCTTTTGGACACAGTACTAAATAAATACATCAATCTCAACAATCAGATTATAGGCAGGCGTGCATCAAGTAAAATGTTACTGCAGAAATCCTCAGGACTTGTCGAGTCTATTTTGTCTGTATATAGCACACAAACACATGTGCATGCATGTGATCTACATGTGATCATTCAAACACACACACACACAACTTTAAGTCAAAGTACTTGCTGTTCCTTTCTTAACATTTCCCATTATCCACTGAGTGTTCTTGTTTCCTTGATGTCTTATTCTAAATGAATCTGAAACTGGACTGGTGTGGTTTCATATGTCATTTTGAAACACAAGGCTGTTACTGTATTTACATTACACTGATAGAACAAGCTTTAAATGCTGAAACAGCACTGCATGGAACCGCATGTTTCTAAACATGTGGATGGAAATGCCAGTTGAGCATGGGTACATAATTACTGTTTGTTTATTGTTGTAATACCATTGAAAGCCTGTTCGCTGAACCAGTCACAGATGGCCATTCTGAATTAAAGTGATCATAGGCACAGAACCAGATACCTATGCCACTTTAAGTTTATAAGAAAAAGCACAAACCTCAGCATGGCTGACTAAGGCTGGATTCCTAATCAAACATACCTGTTCAAAAGTGCTCATTACAGCAGTCCAGATCCTTTTTTAAGGACAAAAAAAAACAAAAAACGATAATTTCTACATTAACACGAGGCCTGGTAATGTTAATGTGCTTCTTAACAAAACGCCGTTTTGTGTTTATGAGTGAAGAGGAGGCCTTCTGTGATGTAGGATTCTGGAAACGGGGATAATGCAACAAACAAGGTCAGAAAAACGTAGATAAAAAGGACCCAAGGTACGGTTTTATTGCAAAAAAAGGTGATTCGCTCGATTACAACAGACCCACCACTAAGATCAGAGAGTTGTGCACACTCAGCAAATAACGCTCTGGAAGGAGAAGGTAAAATGATACAACCAGACCTATTCCATTTTTATCTCCCTCCAATTTACTGTCAATACCCTCACTCTTTTTATTAGTACAGCATAAAATAACAACAAAAAAAAAAGCATGTGTAGATGCAGAAAAAAAGCTGTTTGTCATTTTATGTAAAACAATAAATATTTCCACCATGGAATAAAAAAATTAATAAATAAGGTAATTGCAACTATTTTTTAATATATTAAAATATATATTTTTTAATTTTTTAAAATATAATTTAAAATTTTTTATATTTTTTAATTCTAAAAAATTCACACTTTTCTCAGAAGTTTATATCTCACAATTCAGACTTTATATGTGAGATAAAATGTCGCAATTAAATGTTTTATCCTGTAGCAGAAACAAGCTTTAATACAAATAAAGCTTTTTACGTAGATGCAGCAAAAAATATTAAAATCTATTGAATTCAATGATTCTGAAACAGGGCAGAAATGACCATGATAAACTTATTTCTGCTTATGATCTGATATGACCTCTTAACCAAAAACTTAATGTAGTCTTGTGAATGACCTTGTAAAGCCATATACTTTATACATCACTATACATTTTCACCACTCTCTCCACAGAGAAACATGACATCCTCAGCAACAATGGCCTTGTGCCTGCCCATTAAACTCAGTGAGTCTTTAACTTGGTGACTCTTTTTTGCTGGCATGAGAAATACTTTTATCGTTGCCCAATATAGTTACAGATTAAAAGCAGGCTCTTGACTGCCTGTGGTTTCTGTAAAGGCAAAGCAAAAGCAAAAGCAAAAAAAAAAAAAACTATTTTTGATCTCAAAATATTTATACCAAAAAAACAACTTACATTTTTATGATTCTCAGAAGTGGAAGCCATCATAGTTGGGTAAACTTGTATAGTGAAGTGAATGGGAGATTACAAGAATTATAATTTTTGCATTCCCATTTGCTTAAATAACAAAAGTGAATAAAAATCTACAATAGTGTTTCCATGGCTTACAAAGATGTCAAATCTGCCATCACCCCCTGAGCGCTTTTGTTTTAGAAACCCGCTCATAACCAATTTTTGTAAATTAATGCCAAGGTAATATAACACAAAGTATATTGTTACAAATTTATTTTTCTAAAATGTTGATATAAAAAAAAAAAAATGTTACTATATTATTTTACAAGCCTCTGTAAATTCTACCACCTAATAAAACACAAACATGAGTTGTGAATGACCTTTTTAGCTATATGTGCTGAAAGTAACATTGTTATTTTGAAAAGGTTTTGAAGAGGGAAAAATATAAAATCAAAGGAAAAAAAGAGATTGCGAGAACATTAAGAACTGTTCTTTTCTGGGTCAGTCTGACTCAGGGACACATCATATAAAAGACCAGGTTTGTGTTTTGTAGTACATCTTGTGTGAAAATTTCTATGTTCATTTTCAAAATGCAGTAAAGAAGCACACAGAGCCCTCACAGTAGAATCATAAGCACAAGACTGTTGTAAGACAGCTTTAACTTCATGACTCTGAGCTCACTCTTCCCAAAACCTAGGATGCAGATACAGTATATTTCTCTTTTGATTTACATGCAATTCAAAGGTTATTAAAGAACACATTTATATGGCATCTGCAGGTACAAGCAAACAGCTGAGTGGCTTACTATGAAGCACAGAATTAATAAATTCACCAAAAATACTGCATGGTGTCTCAGCATTGATTTTGCATATGCAAGAACTTATGGTTGAAGGCTTATATCATCCTGACACATCCTGAACCTTTAAAACATCAAAAGAGTCATTCACAGTGCACATCTTGGATGTAGTTCAATAGTCCTCAACTCCCTAGGGGCATATCAGTTTCACCCGTATGTTTTCACTCTCGGCCTGTTCTATTCAAACATCCTCTCTAATGTCAGATATAATCTAAGGTAAATTCCAAGACTTACCCAAATGGCAGGATTGCGTCCTGTATTGCGTCCTGTTTTTTTTTTCTCTGTATGTGTGTCCTCAATTTCCCCAGGCCAGACTCTCAGGCTGAAACAAATATAAACCACAGCTGGTTTGTCACACAGTTGAGAATTCTGAGAGATTAAGTAAGGCCAGTGAGGGCCACAATTCAAATTCAGCAGTATCCCCATAAAGTGCAGCAACCACAGAGAGAGAGACAAAGAGACTAGCTTTTCAAATTACTATTGACAAATTGAAATGCAAATGTGTTGCTTGTTGTTTGTGAGGATCCTGGTTAGAGATCCTGAGTTTTCAGACCACAAAATAATAGGGACTAATTAAATAAATTACACTCAAAAAAAATTTTTATGGGCCTATTAGAAACATTTTTAAACACACACAATTGCAGTCTTTCTGGAAGTATCCTAAGAATGCATTATAATGTGATTTATGATTCTTGGTAAGTGTGTTTGCTTGCACTTTTAACTGATAATTCACTCAAAAATGAAAATTCTGTTTTAATCTACTCACCCTCAAGTTGTTCAAAACCTATAAGACTTGTTTTTTTCTGCAAAACACAAAACAGTTTTTTTTGTTGCCATGCAATGAAAGTCAATTGCCACCAAAACTGTTCGGTTTCCAACATTCTTCAAAATATATATATTTTTCCCCCCAAGAAAGGTTTACAGGTTTGGATGGAACAACGTAAAGGTGAATAAATCATGACAGAATATTTTTGGGTAAACTATGCCTTTAAAAGTTTGAAAGATTTAAGAGTTTAAAAAGTTTGATTTCAGTCAAATTAAAGCAGTAATTTGTCTTTTTTGTGTCTTTGAAAAAACACCCTGTAGCTTGAGATGAATGTACACTGAACATGTACATGCAGTGTCATTTACCTGCTTGGCCTTCCCGAACCTGCCATACCTCACATTTAACAGTTCATGTAAACCATTAAACACATGTTCTTCACACACTTCATTCTGAGGTTTCCAAGAACTTTTGTCCCTAAGCCTCTTTGTGTTCTTTGTTTGCCCCCATAGCCACCTCTGAATTCATTTCCACCCCGGCCTCAATATGAATTGTCCTGGACCTCATTTCACAAAGTACCGTACAAGTCTCTGTCTGATTATCTGTTATTGAAGCTGAGCTGGAAACATGTAGGGAGAAGGAGAGATGAAAAGAGACAATGGGATAAAGAATTAGAGTGAAAGAAAAAGAGAAAACAAAACAAAACACGGAACAGAGAGAGCACAGCATGGTGGTGGAAGAGGGCTGATCATTGTGGTTATGTTGGTGGCACTCATGACAGCAGGCTTAGAATGTGCAGGGCACGAAGGCAGTCGCGCACTGATAAACACCCAAGAACACTCACAAAACCGCCATTGTTCCTGTGCCTGCCTGAACTTTGTCAGCTTGACCCCTTTTTTCCTGGACATTTTATGATCAATTTACAAAGATTGGTCTGCAATCTATTTTTTTTATTTAGTTTAAACAGGAGATAAAAACACCCGTCTCCTTTTTTTAGCTTAATTTAAACAACAACAACATTAGAGTGCAGACCAATCTTTGTAAGTTTTGAACATACATAGGTCCTGGCACCTATAACTAGCTGGGAGAGCATAACATGCACATCAGAGTAAAGATAGGGAGAACACAGAAAAAGATTGTGCTAGGTCTCAGTTTAATTTGTAAGGAAAAATCTCAATCTGAGTTATGGTCCCTGAGCACTGCTATGGTGCATTTTGCATGTTCATCATGCAGTCCTGATTTGCTGTGACTAAGATTAGACAGCAAACACATGATGTACAGAACTTCTGATTGAATGCTTATTTTTTATTATTGGTTAAACTGCCAAAAACTTTGATTCCCAACAAAACACTGTGCCCACACAATGTCATAATTTCTCCAGTTTACCTTATAGCTTACCCTACTCTTCTTTACAGAACGTTTTTTCCCAGGCTTCAGAAATGTTGTCAAAACAGGCCCGCTGTCCTGCTTGATATCCTGCTGTCAACATGCAGGCAAGATTTCATTATTCTCTCCCACTGGAGAATGCTCATCTTGTCATGCTCATCTTGTCTTATCTGTGGAAGTCTGCAGCTGTATCAGATGCAAGTAAATATAGTAGGCTGTTCAACAAGACATGCAATACTTTATATTTGAAGATCAGCATTTTGAAAAACTTAATATAATTGTCCAGTTACAGGATGATTAAAATCCAATGATTCTCCCAGCCAATATAAAAGAAGAACATAGTCATGGCCGCTAGGGGTCAAGACCAATAACTTTGCCATTATTTTTGCCTGATGAAACATTAAAGCATTCAACAATTTAGCAAGCACTGATTCAATCCAGACCGGGACTGGGCCAATCCCCCCCATTTATTGGAAGCTTCTCTTAATGTTTAGACACTTATGCTTCTACATCTGGACTCCACTTGTCTAGTAAAAAGCATAAAACAGATGACTTCCACTAAACTGTTAATTAATATGAAGTAAGGACATTACAGCTATGTACAGATAATCATGCAAAGTTACCAAAACTAGAGAACACAAACTCACATTCAACAGAGAATTTCATTGTATATTAAAGCAATATCACATGAGCATGAGTGCTGTTGTTCAGAAGTCCAAATATCTGTTATCCAGCTATAAGCACAAAGCTTCATGCTGCCTTCAAGTGCACCAAAGAAATATCTCAGAGTCTGGCATTTATGTCATGTCACACAGTCAAGTCAGAAACATAGGCAGTAGCCTAAACAAAACCAAAGAATTAAACAGTCCAACACTCCAGCATGATCCTACGCAGACGCTACATTGTGAACAATACATATGAATTCAAAATTATTAAAATGATTGATTTCTATCGTATTTAGGCTATCAAAATGAAATGTTTGTTACATAAAGCAAATAGCAAGTCAAGTGAACTTGTCAATCAGCTGTTCTGTACATCACACCTTTAAAATTATTGAAAATTTTATAGCATGTAAAACTAAAATAACTTGCAAAATCACTGATTATATATATATATAAAAAAAAAAAAAAATTCACATCAGACTTGTTTTTTTTTATATATACTAAAGTCCCTTTCAAGGAAAGTCTATTCATTCGACGGCCATATTTGCATCGCCTTTGGGCAGCTATTTCTAAATGAACTAAAATAACATTTAAAATCAGTAACAATATGTGACACGAACTGTCCCATAAATATTGTTTATGCTCAAACAGCATAAAAAAAAAAGTTTATAGTTCAGGCTGGACCAGTCAGTATGCACGTGTAGACCTAAAGTGTGCATCTCAGGACACTGACTGTTTCTATGGCAACCAGAACCTCTAATGGCAAATGCATGACTGCGCGGGACTTATTTACTCTATATTGCACAAAGCACTTTCTCCCATTTATGAGTGCACGGTCTTTGTATATCTAACGCCTTTATTTTTCCACAAAGATATCTAATAAGTTTAAAGTGACAGTCACTGGTATGGTAACCCATACTTGGAATTTGTCCTCTGCGTTTAACCCATCCAGGTTCAAGCACACACACATTGGGAGCAGGGAGTAGTGAACACCCACATCCGGACAGCCATTTTTGCTGCAGCACCTGAAGAGATATTGGAAGGTTAGGGGCCTTGCTCAAGGGTACCTCCGTTGTGGGTATTGAGTGTTTTGAGAATCAAACCTGCAACCTTTGGGTTCTCTCTAACCATTAGGCCACAACTGCTCTCCTGACTCGTCCCTTCCAACGTCACAAATCAGAACTCCTAATTAGCCTGATATATTTCAGACTCCAACTGAAGGGCACATTAGATGCATTCACACCATGTCAGAATTATTGTATGAGATTCCAGCTTGTAAAAAATTTTGGAAAACGCCTTGTTCTGGTAGTGGCTTTCAGCAGTAAAATGTAGCTGAACAGTTATTTCATAACATTTACTATTTGCATTTAGCAATTCACATTTCTGGGTTTCTCAGCAGCAGAAGTCATCATAGTTTGGTAAACTTCTATAGCAGTGAATGGGAGACTACCACAAATGTATTTTTTTGCATTCCCATGTGCTCAAATAGCAAAAGAAAAACCTCAATGATAGTGTTATGACTTCCAAAAAAAAAAAGAAAAAAAAAAAAAAATGAGAGAGACTGATAACGGCAGTCAGCAGGGAGAGCGATGTCAAATTTACCGCCAGTCCCATAGACGCTGTATTAGAAACACCCTCAAATTAGCGTTAACTTGTTTTTTGTAATTTGATGCAAAAGGTAATATAATATAAAGTATAGTGTTATAAATGTACATAATTTGTAAAAAAAAAAAATGCTGATGACCGTTGAAACGCATCATCTCAGTCTTGTGAAAAGGGGTCTATGCAAGAATGATCTAAAAAAATAAAATGCAAGTCCCACAATCCAGTTTAAAGGGTTAGTTCACCCAAAAATGAAAATTCTGTCATTAATTACTCACCCTCATGTCATTCTAAACCCGTAAGACCTCCGTTCTGTAATGGAAGAGGTCTGACGCAACAGGTTAGTATAAATCAAATAGGTTTATTGGGTCACAGAGTACTGGGGTAGGGTTCAGAGGATGTGATGGTGAGGGAATAGTTCGAAGGATATGATGAGCGGGGTAATCCGGGTCTTTGGCTGTACAGGAGCTGGAATGCAGGCAGGAGGAGCACACACCTCAGCGATCCAGGAACTAGGAGGAACAGGAAACACTTGGAGACGAGGAGACACTAGGAGGACCACAGGCGGTAAGTAATACAGGCGGTAAGTAATGCAGGCAGTATTCAAATGGCAGTAGTAGCAAAGTCATTGAGTCCTCTACATGTATACAAGACCGGACAGTGAGGGTGGCTGAGGTGTGTGCTTTTATGCAGGCTGGTAATGAGGTGCTTGATTGGTGACAGGTGCAGGTGCTCAGAACTCAGGTGAGAGAGATCGTTGTGATTGGCTGGTGGTGGAGCCTGGCCGATCTGTTACACGTTCATATTCGGAACACAAATTAAGATATTTTTGATTACTTCTGACAGCTCTCTGACCCTCCTATAGACAGCAATGTAATTACCACGATCAAGGTCCAGAAACGTAGCAAGGATATAGGTAAAATAATCCATGTGACATCAGGCGTTTAACCGTAATTTTACGAAGCTACGATAATACTTTTTGTATGCAAAGAAAGCAAAAATAACGACTTTATTCAACAATTTGTCTCCTCCGCGTCACCCTGGTGCCATTTTGGAGAGTATCTACTGAACGTAAACAGCGTATGCTATTCTGTGTCCACGTGACACAGCTGCATATACCGCCACCTACTGGGATGGAGTGTGGAGCATTGATATTATGGGGAACATTAAATAATAATAATTTTAAAAAATCCAAGCAACTACAGTGGTGTTTCCTGTTTCCTTCCAGAACGAATCACTGCTATTCAATGAATCAGTTGAGTAAATGATTCAGTGACCCACTCATAAAGGCAGTCAGTCACTTGTTGCATTCTTAAATTAATCAGTGTTTTTGAATGAATTGATTAAATGAATCACTCATAAAGTCACTTAAATTCGAACACAGGAACTAACTCACTGTTGTATAACAGTATAACTGTTTAGAGATTTCCAAAGAAATAACTAATTTACAGAACACAGAGTGACAGTACAGTGTTTTCATAATTTCCTGAATCTTGCCAAGTTTGATAAAAAAAATAACACTCTTTTTCACTCAATTTGAATGAAACATTAAAACATATTGTACTCTAGGGAGCAACACAACATCTCATTTTTTTTTCACATTCTGCACTGCAGCACATGGGGCAATGTGTGAATCATACTTCCCTAGACATTCTTCTATTGTCATAAAAATGTGACAGACAAATCAGTGACTGAAATTCCGTGACTGTCCCTGTTTTGCTTGCGCAGAGTTGAGCAGCCAGTCATGTATTCTATCTGGATCATGCTTAATGGTTTCCTTCCGTGTCACAATGTTCCAGTGCATACATATTACAAAGTGCCTGAGATCATCTACCCCATTTTGGAATGGGACATGGATAGCAGATTTTTATGTAATTATCACAAGAATTTCAAGGACACTGATCTGGAGTCTGTAGTGCTTTTCACAGTGTGTGGAAGCTATCAGTAACTCCACCAGCACCTGCCTCTGTAAATCAAAAAGATGTGTTTCATTTGGGTTGTTCTGGTTTTTGGCCATGACTTTGAAAATGTTCTAGTACATTTCGAGGCCAATGTTAATGCAGTTCTATCACAGAGATAGGATGATTTATGTTGGGGGTTTATTTGTTTATTTGTTTTAGTGGTTAACCCTCACATTTTGTGTCCTTGGCATTTTTTATGTTAAAGGTTGAAATTAATTACGGTAATCAAAACTAGTGCTTTAACTTTGCACCTTTACTTTTTGTGTTCATGTAATGATGAAGAAGGATAGCAGGAAAAAGAAGAGGGTTTCCCATGGCTGCGAATAAGATGCACCTCCTTTCACCAATTATTTTTCTGCTCTGCTCACATTCAGCTGAAACTGTGAGACCACTGCTGGCAGCTTGCACTAGGGCTCATTTCCCTGTGTCACACTGCCATAAAATGTGGTTCCAAGTATTGTGTATGTCCTCCGTTTCGAAGAAGACAGCAACAAAGCTGGATAGCTCGAATGTGATGACTGCCCAGACTCATGGTTCTGAAAGCTGCAACCACTTAGACATTTCTCAATCCCTGCAGTTCCTTCTAGACTTTCATTCTCTGATTTCACCTGGCCATAGACTGTTTTACGCCTACATGTAGTTCATATTAATAACCTCTTTTTTGCCATACAAAGTAAAATACAGTAATTACACATTGTGTCAAAATTATTATGACTGAAACCATGTCTTTGAAAACCATTTTCAAACTTTTTAATGCCACTAAATGGGACCCTTAAATATAATTTATATTTAGGCCTACTGTATTATTTGGAAAATATTTACTTTTTAACATAACATTTACAGTAAACAGTGTATCTTTTTTCCACAAAAATATTGTTCTACCCAAAATGACAATATTAGAAAAACATAATAAGAATATGTTCAGAGAAACTGGACTGTCGAAAATTCCCATCAAATCAATCAATAAATTCAATGAAAAACAGCCTTTTTTCTTTGTAGGTCAGTATTGGACATTTGTTGGCATCAGAGAAAATGTACTGCCGATTCTGTTATGTTGTTCTACTCCCAGTATGTTAACCAATGTCGTAGTCTTGGGTGAGCAGGCACACACAATGCTAAAAATGCCTGAGGGGGGAGCAAGGAGCTTTCTGCAAACATTAAAAGGCCGTGACTGTTCTTTTTTGTGATGCTATTGTTTCTTTGCTCTAGATTCCTTTTTTCTGGTGTGCCACCTCCCTCTGAGTTCACTTCCCTAAACACAGCAAGGGCTAAATATCCCTTTGTGGAGGAGAGGAAGAGCGTGCTACACCAGCAGCAATCCCAGGAGACTCCTGTTGAGGACCTGGCAACAGAAGTAAAGGATCCCCCTGACTATCCTCATGTACCCCAAAACAACACAATCATCCTTTCTGTATGGAAACTGTTGTTATAGCGAGGGGGGTGGGGGGTATGCCCCAACATCAATTATCAAGAGAAAGTGATAAGAATTGCTTGTCAAAGCACAGACGGAGAAGATTCCAAGGTCAAATTCCCAGAGAGCATGCCTCTGATCTTTTTTATTCATTTCTTTGACCCTGCAACGCTGTTGATTCTGTACGCTCAGTTTTCAAATCGAGTCCAATGCAGACGATGCCAAGAACTCCCAGTCTCACTATATGGCCACCATTGGGGAAATTAGAGCAAATGCTCCAACAAAAAGACTGGAAAAAGAGGGATGAATCAGACTGGGGGAAAAGAAAATGAGGGTGTGACTCATTCTGTGTGATAATTAGGACCAAATAAACACAGCAAATGATTCCAGAACTCACAACCTCAGCATTGCCCTGCATACTGCCTTGTAAGTACCACGCGCTAATCGATTGCGCCACTGGAGCTGCTTAAGGAACATAATATCAGCATAATGGAGCATCAAAACATCTATGACTGTTTCTTCTCAATATATTTAAATCAAACAAATGAACTAACAAACAGTAACATCAGGGGCCTCATGTATAAAACTTTACTTAGATTTAATCCTGAATGTGTGCGTACGCACAAAAGCTAGATTTTGCGTACGTACAAAAGTTTTCAGATTTATAAAGTCATGCGTACGCCAGAATTCCCTTTGTAATACCCAGTCAGCGGAAGATTGTGCGTACATGAATCTCCACCCCGTCTCCTCCCTGAAATAGCCATTTATGGAGCTTACAATGCCTAGTTTTAATATGCATAACATCGTCTGCATATCATTTCCATGCATATTCCATCCACGTGACACCATGTTTAACGCAGTTAAGGGTAAGAAGGAATACGTTTGGAAAATATGAGATACGGGCTATAAATGCGTTTTGAAACATCACCATTCTAATTTATGCAATTTGCCTAAAAGGTAAACATATATTTTAGAATGTTTATAGCCTATATTTTTATGGAAAGAGATAGGCCTTATTTTTTTGCAGAGTAATAGCTGTCTGACTCACCGTGTCAATAACAAAACATTTTGAAAATAAAACGCGCATATCTTACAGTTTCTTTCAAATTCTATCTTTTAAATATGGCGTTTGTCACAATATTGGGAAGAGCACGAAAGGGGTTATCATTAGGCTACTGTCTGTGTCCGACACCTGTGAACAGAGTTTCTACTGTCATCAATGGACTGTTCGATTAACGAGCGCATCCTTATGTCTGTCATTACCGTCTATGTTCCAAAACCATAAGACAAAGTCAAGTTCACATCAATGATCATTATTATTCACGCAAAAGTATTTTCTCAGAACATGAGTTTTGCTATTTAGAACCCAATTTAGAGCGGAATTGTCATACGCCAAGCAATCCTCGCTGTGATTAAAACATTAAATCGCATACCACAGAAAAATTGTTCGAAAGCAGCATATCCACTGCAAATATTTCTATTTAAATTCATATGAAAATTTTGAAGGAAATTTATAATGAAATTTCAGTGCTTAACTTCATTATTCAGAGTGTCATATTTAATCTAAATGTGTATGTCCAATGTAAAACAGACTTTAAAATCATTCTGTTTGGTTCCTCATTTCGCTCCCTCCAGTAAAAGAGTGCGTACGCATGGTCTAGAGCAGCGGTGGCGAACTCCGGTCCTGGAGAGCCGCAGCCCTGCAGAGTTCAGCTCGAACCCTAATTAAAACTCACCTGCCTGTAGCTTTCTAGCAACCCTTCAGACCTTGATTAGCTTGTTCAGGTGTGTTTGATTAGGGTTGAAGCAAAACTCTGCAGGGCTGCGGCTCTCCAGGACTGACGTTGGCCACCGCTGGTCTAGAGCAATGATTCCCAACCCTGGTCCTGGAGGCACCCCAACACTGCACATTTTGCATGTCTCCTTTCTCTGACACAACAATTTCAGGTCTTGAAGTTTCTACTAATGAGCTGATGGTCTGAATCAGGTGTGTTTGATTAAGGAGACATGCAAAACGTGCAGTGTTGGGGTGCCTCAAGGACCAGGGTTGGGAACCACTGGTCTAGAGTGTCCTTACGGTGCGCACATATTTATGCCTAGTTTATTTTTTATAAATCCTGATATGTGCGTGGAAAATTGCGTTTATTTGCAACGTTTATACATCAGGCCCCTGATGTTTTTTATTTTTATTTATACTCCCTAAAGCAGCAATGCAAAGGGAAAACAATGCAATTACAAAAACCATCATGCAAAGTGGAAAGGAACATGTTTCTTGAGCAGTGAGGCAGACTAAATGTTTAAAGAGTCGGTCCTCAAGCCACTTTGTCAATGAGCTCATTAAATTTGCATGGTGTACAGTCACAGGCCAAATACAGTCAGTCAGAGTTCAGGAGTCCCCTTTTCTTTTGATTAACAAGACTATAAACGTGTCTAACAGATTCAGTTTCTGAGAAACTTAATATGCACTCATGCAAAGCACTTCAAGTTTGGTTCTGCTTCCTGATTCTAATTTTATCAGGCAAGGGTTGCAGTGTGCCAAGGCCAGAGCATGATATGTGTGTGTGTTTATGTTACTGCCAGATTCTCCCTCCAGTCTTCGCTCATCCTTGGCCTGGGCCTCTCTAAGACAGCAGTGCTTTCTTCAGTCATACAGTTCTTGTCAGGTCAAATCTCAGCCTAAGCCAAGAAATGTTTGTGCCAGGGTATAATGAGCACTTTCTAAACTGCATTACCTTGATTGGAAAGTCAGTGACACCAGACATTCAAATCATTATTTTTATAGTTATCGTTCTTATTGTGAATGGACCTTAAGACTTGTTAGTTTTACTACAGGAGTTTAAAGGGCTCACGAACGGCCTTTTTTATTATTCTGTACTGTTCTCTGAGGTCCACTTGTAATGTTATCAAGATGTTTACATCAAAAAACATAATATTTTAGCAGTAATAGGCTATTTTCTGTCCTGTTTTGACCCCCTCATCTCTGTTTGAGTAGGCATGGCAGATTGTAGACTCGGAAGTAAACACTCACTGCTATGATTGGCTAACAGTTGTGTGTGTTTGACAGCTACAGCCTTCATAGATGGACGCTGCTGTGATTTAGGTCAAAAACGCATAAAAACTCAGAACATATCAAATGATCTGTAATCACAGAGAAAGCTATAGTGATCACGTAATAAACAGTTACTCACACTTGTGTGGTGCGACATTACTGTCAGATCCAATATAGTCGGCACAGCATCGTCTTTTAATTTCAGTCTTTCAGAAAATCCGGCGTCGAATTGTGCCATGTTTGTAAAAGAATCCCGGGTGAAATAAGTGAACAAATGACCAAACTTTTACTGACGCAGCCTGGAACTTCATTAAAAATAAAGCTAATCCACTCTTTCCTAATGCTGGGATCAGATGGAAGGTTATGCAAAGACTGTTTGTCCACAATTTGGCACTGCACAGCATCTTGTTACCTTTGGAGCATCTTTATCATTTGGTTTCTGCGTAGACCTGCGTTTGTCTCTCTCATTACACTGCGTGCGCGAATCAGAGGGCGGAGCTAAACAGGCAGTGATGTAGAAGCAGGCGTTGATCTTCTTCTGCGGATGCGGGGTTTACCTGCTCTATTACGTCATAGAGCGGCACATTCCACAAGCTATCGTTTTGGCAGATTGGCTTCAATATAAGCTGTTTTTAGACTGTTTGAGAAAGATTTGAGTTCTGAAACTTACAGGATGTTTTTATAGTACGATGACCTCTTATACGTCACATGATCAAGGGAATTTTGATTTCTCAGTTCATGACCCCTTTAAGGGATCCAATTTCTGAAGAACTACTGACGGAAGTCAAAGCTCAGATATTTAAGTTTTATGTGTGGGAAAGTGTGTGAGAGGGTCATTCCCAACCCATATAAACTCATTGGCCCTGCTTAACATTCTCTACCACTTACACCACTGCCAAGAGAAAGAGAGCCCAAATTTTCTCTTCAAAAGCAGTTTAGCTTTTACTGCTTGGGCCACATGAGCTCTATGCTCAGCCAAAAACTGTTAGCTAAACCTTGTGATGTGCACGTCTGCTAGAACGGCAAACTGGGATAGAAATAGTGTTCATTGTTCAGCAGATCCTGCTGGGGAAGTTCAAATTATTATGGAGCATGCTTGTTGCAGCATTCAAATATCACTTACCACATTCGTAGAATATCATGCCTGTTCTGTAGACGTGCTCAGAACGGCGTCACCCCTCCAGTCTCACCTCATTTGACTCCCTCTGGGGGACCAAGGGGGTTGTAACAGGTGCATCACTAAATAATGCAGAAAACCCGTGTTTATATTGGATACAAACTCATCCAAAACATGTTCCTTGAGGAATTGAATAGCTTTGCCAAAATGTTCCAGAACTCCAGATGTGCTTATTCCCGGACAGGAGCCATCCCACCACAAGACAAGCTGGACTTCATTGGCATAGGCAATTCGGTGTCAAATTCCTCGCACCCTCCCTCCCAAAGCAGAGAACAGACACTTGAGTTCTTTCCTGAGTTACAACCCTTCCCACTCAGATGCCGTTAACTGGGGGGGTTTATTGGTCAGTCATTGCATACCGTATGGTATTTCACTCAAATGAGAAGTAAGGCTGGGGGTCTGCATCAGGCCAGTTATGAATGATGAGTTTGTAATGGATTGTTTCCACTTAGCCATTGGATAAAATTTTGTGCCACATGAGAATATGAGCAGTCTTCATCAGGCCTTGTCACTTCAAGCACACTCTGGAGTGCTGACAAAAAATGCTGAATGAAAACATATGCCATTAACCAGAGTTTACTAGAAAATTACATTCTAAGTCTGTTGTCTGTTTGCCTATCTATGTGCTGTAAATCAGCTACTAAATAAATTAAAATCAAGCCATCTAGTAATTAAAGTGGTCAAGTTCTATACTGGAAAGCCAATTGGCATGCAGCAGTTAAAACATGCTGTGCTTTGTGGTGGCTTTGTGGTTCAGTTCACACATTCAAAGAACAACACATTTTATCAGCACAAACCATGCATAGAAATGATCGTGTTATTATTATGTTAAATTATATTATTGTTAGATTATCTGATCTGTGGCCATATTACAGAGATAATCTAACTGAAGAATCATATCTGTTTAGTAACCATAGTGATTTCAGGATCTCATTTAGGACAAAAGAGTTCCTCCTCCTTTGGAAGGATATGCTCATATGCCCCATAGGAATGTGTGTGTGTGTGTGTTTTTTAAATAATGCTTATATAACGACCAAAACAACTGAGTTAGGCCCCAAGCCAAATGCTTAGAGTAAGATGTTCACATAACAGATAAAATGGTAATGAAGCCTTAAAAATACCTTTTCTTTTTGGAAAACTGGGATGCCGTGTCATCCGGACTAAAGAGGACAAGGACAACCCAAGTTGTTATCAGCGCTCGGTTCAGAAGCCTGCATCTCTGATGGTATGGGGTTGCATGAGTGCGTGTGGTATGGGCAGCTTACACATCTGGAAAGGCACCATCAATGCTGAAAGGTATATCCAAGTTCTAGAACAACATATGCTCCCATCCAGACGTCGTCTCTTTCAGGGAAGACCTTGCATTTTCCAACATGACAATGCCAGACTACATACTGCATCAATTACAACATCATGGCTGCGTAGAAGGATCCGGGTACTGAAATGGCCAGCCTGCAGTCCAGATCTTTCACCCATAGAAAACGCATGATATCATGCATCACATCATAAAGAGGAAGATGCGACAAAGAAGACCTAAGACAGTTGAACAACTAGAAGCCTGTATTAGACCAGAATGGGACAACATTCCTATTCCTAAACTTGAGCAACTTGTCTCCTCAGTCCCCAGACGTTTGCAGACTGTTATAAAAAGAAGGGATGCCACACAGTGGTAAACATGGCCTTGTCCCAACTTTTTTGAGATGTTGATGCCATGAAAATTTAAAATCAATTTATTTTCCCCTTAAAATTATACATTTTCTCAGTTTAAACATTTGATATGTCATCTATGTTGTATTCTGAATAAAATATTGAAATTTGAAACTTCCACATCATTGCATTCTGTTTTTATTCACAATTTGTACAGCGTCCCAACTTTTTTGGAATTGGGTTTGTACATGACCTGATACAAACAAGCTTCTGCTCCTTGTTCTAGACCTCTATCCTCCTTATTCAATAGACATTTATGTGGCATATCTTTAGACATTTGGCATTATAGAACATATGTATTTTTTTTTTTTTTTTATATACAAGTTTGATATGGATGTTTTGGACCATGTGAGTTGCACTTTATACTACAATGTCCATAGCACACACATTGCATTAACATAATTACAGAGTTAACAGAACTAATAATTACAATGGGTAAGCTTCTCCAGAAAAACATAATTATATTTTAATTCACCAAATGCTTTTAATTCTGTCATTAACTCTCTCCTGTTGTTCCAAAACTGCATGACTTCCGTTCTTTTGAGGTAACAAAAGTGAACTATTATATTTGGCTATTTAATATGCCGCAATTAACGTTCTCATAAACATTGTTTTAAAGCACGGCATTGCTGCCATCTCCTGGAAAACTACCTACAGTGCAACATTGATAGCCTGTGATCTTGTAAAACAGAAACACTGCAACAGCACAAAGCAACAGCATTTAACAAAACATGAACCTACTCCTACTACTACTGCTAATGATAATTATAACAAATAAAAATGTGATTACTTCAGATTTGATGTTATGAATTTTAAAAGCTTACATTAGTAATTAACAGTACTTTACAAGTAAACGTTTTTGCTTTGTAATTTAGTGCAGAGGACTTTTAATTTGAAATAAACGTGTCGTGTAACGGTTTTCCCGGATGTGGGTGCGTCGGTCAACTATTTAATTCATAAATTGTCACCACGAGCCGAAAATATTGGATTGAGTGCCGCTGCTGTATCATAAAACCTTTATTTGTTGATATTTGTGAAGTCATTTAAGCAGCATCGATTGATTAGACCAATAAAACGCTTTGGATATTGATCGAGATGCGCGCGGTTACTGTAAGATGTGATTTGTTTGCAGAATGATTAGTTGACGGTACAGTACTGCGGTCAAGCCAGCCGCGCTTTGAAAATGCACGGTCAAG
>NW_015505537.1:1146073-1158347 GCF_001515645.1 Sinocyclocheilus grahami | reverse complement strand
ACACAGTGGAAGTGCTAGGATGCATTTTGTTGTTATATACACACTGACAACGTCGGTATGACAGCTTCTTTACATGCATTTTGACTGCTCTCAGCACCCGTACCGTAAGTACACAATTACACGCGCAGGGCAAAAAATAGTGCGGCTGGCTTGACCGTGCATTTTCAAAGCGCGGCTGGCTTGACCGCAGTCGGTACAGTTAGTCGTGCTCTCCGCACACAACAAGCGGTTAACATTCGGTCATTTTCAAGGCTCTTATTTGTTCGGTGCTCTATTGCAAGTTAATTACTACACCTAGAGGAGATTGGTTTACCCACGGGATGAGAGATTTATGTTACTGAGACGCCCTCTCCGCTCTCAGGCTATAGATACAGTAAATGAGTAAAGGGCTAACGTTAGCCATCACTCAGAGCGGTTGTGTTGGTGCCGTGGATGAGGCTCAAAGATGTGTCAGGTTAGTGGTAGTTTTCGTGTAAAGAAAAGGCAGTGCAGGTAATGTCGGCTCAGATGTGGCGGATCAGCCCGGATTCCTGACATCAGTAACTGAGCAGGTGAGTTTTATGGTTTACCATGAGCTGGTTATAGTGGACCAGTGACCAATAAAGATATCTGAGAGAGAGAATATGACAACACAGCTGCACTAGCTGCAAAAATTGTGTTAGCCATTCAAAATGTAAGGTGTTAAACATGGTTAACTCTAAACTGACTTACATTATCTTTTCATTTATTTAGGTGGATTTTAATTATTTGTTATATATGTTGTTTTTTTTAAATTGTGTCTTTGTATTATTTATATATATGTTAATGCTTTGGCAACATTGTTACACAGTCATGCTAATAAAGCTTAAATGCATTGAAAAAAAAATTGAGAGAGTATAAAACACATGTCCCAAATTTCTAAAATTATAATGTTTGTATTTATGCGGTTTAATGTATTTTTGAAAAGCTTTAAAACTTTTTTTTCTACAACTACTTCGTTTGTATGTCTCTAAAAATTACAAGTAGGGTAGCCATAGCAATATAAATAATCATTAAAGGGGACATCGGATGACTATTTTCCACAAGTTGGTATGATTCTTTAGGGTCTTCATGAAATGTCTGTAAAATACTTTGGTTAAAATTCCTCAGTGGTCTTGTAAAACAACACCCGTTTTACCTTGTCAAAAACGGTTCTGTTCACAGCGACCCGTTTCGGTGCATGTCTCTTTCAATGCTGGTTTCTTCTGTGGGGCATGTGGACACAAGACTAGTGAATAGACTCCGTTTATGGCTCGGAGGGGGTCTTATTCAAATAGCTCGGATAGCTGTCTACTAGAAACTGGCTTGCAAATTGAAACAGCTCACAGTTTCAGACTTTAGACACCTCGTAACAAATTGGTCGCGTGTTTTCGTTTCAGCTTTTCTGAGTTGGCAGCCACACCAGAAACCTAACTAAATGCAAAAAAATAAAAAGGCTGAAAAAAACCCCCGATGTCCCCTGTTTTTTTTTTTTTTTTTTTTAATTAGAAATAAATCTAATTCTTATAAAAAAAACAAAGCATTTTCAATAAATTTTGTGTGAAATAATTAATAAAACAATAATTCGGACCTCTGTTTTAAACATTGTTGTGACATTATTTTAAAATGTATAGATAATTCTGTCAAAGCTGTATGACTGTCTTCTTTCCTTCTTCATTTTTAAGGATGTCAGTAACCAAACCAAACCAAAAAAAAAATTCTTAAACTATCTTTTATTATCTACCACAGAAGAAACAAAGCCATACATGTTTGGTCAACTTGAGGGTGATTAAAATATGACAGAATTACCATTTTTGGGTGAACTATCCCTTTAAAGCAGTAAGTCTGCAGAGTCTTATCAAACCTGTAATATTTTAAAAATAAACTTTCTGCACTGTTTTAATGTCAGGAGTGACAGAAGGAGGCTCCCCTCTCATGGATGTCTGCAGTAAGAACTCCAATCGCACAGCCCCAGTGAGTGAGGGGGTACCCAGGAGAGCTGATGTGCCCCTGTGCTCTCGGACCAATGGTTGGAGCTGGCCCCCGCACCCTTTCCAGCTCCTGGCCTGGATGCTTTATCTCTACTTTGCTGTCACTGGCTTTGGTGTATTTGTGCCTCTGCTCCCCACACACTGGATCCCAGCCGGATATATTGTATCCTTGTTTTGCAGTTTGTCATATGGCCTGCATGAACCTATTCCTGCGCACATCAGCTCTTATTAATATGCATATGTTACCCTGTAGCAGCCATTGGAAGTTGGATCTTTGTGCAGCTCTGTGTGAATTATATACAGCATGTCTGCTTTAAATTGTTGAGAGACTCACTTTTTTGAGTAATCATCAGTCTTTAACTCAGAGCTCAGTGTACAGGCATTACATTTGTCTGTCACCTCTTCATGCACCTGATGGCCGTCTCCATCGACCCTGCAGATTATAATGTCAGAGCTAAGAGTTATAAGGGACCCATGCCGGTGTTTGACCGCACCAAACATGCACACGTCATTGAGAACTGTCACTGCTACCTCTGTGAAGTAGATGTGTAAGTACAGGCGTGATGCTGTCTATTTCTCTGTTGTTGTGTGGGTATGCATGTGTACAGATTCTTTATTCAGATTTCTGTAACCCTCTGTAATTGTAGTAAAACAACTGTAATGCACACCCGCTACATTTTATTAAATCTTATTGTTTTTATTAAAATGCTGCAATAACAATATCATAAGAACAAGTGGCTGAATCTTACAATCATTGACATCCAAGTCTTAAATTGGAAATTACTAAGCTACTGCAGCACTTTCTAATGCTGACTGTAATACATAGTTAATTTGACAACTTTTTTGAAGTTTCAGGTGCAACTTGACAATAACTGACAGTAGTGCTGGGCGATATACCGGTTCAAATGGTAAACTTGTTCTAATTATGCAACCGGTATGAATAAAAAAAAAAGGTGTCTAAGCAATGTACTATGTTACGCAGATATATTTGCATACCGCGGAATACACTATATAGCAAAATCTCTAACGATAGACACTTTATTCTGCAGTAACAATATATACCAGCATACTGCCCAGCCCTACTTCCATAGTATGAAAAAATACTATGGGAGTCAATGGAGACCAGAAACGTTTTGGTTACGAACATTCTTCAAAATATCTTCTTTTGTGTTGAGAAGAACAAAGAAATTCATGCAGGTTTATAGCAACTTGAGGGTGAGTGAATGATGACAGAATTTTCATTTTTGGGTGAACTATTCCTTTAAGACCTCACATAATACCAGGGTCTCAAATAGCCTACTACAACACATGCCTTGTCTTTAGTTATTAATGATAATTTAAGACACAACTGAATAAGTTTATGAGGATACTCACAAAGATGGGCATTTTGACACATAACTATGTGTATTTGGATGTTCAAGCACAAGGTGTGAGAAAGAAATTAAGCTTTAGCGTTAGTTCTGGCAGGTCACGTGAGTCAAGCTTGCATCAGCTGATCACATCTACCTATAGGAATACGACACCTATCGCGGCATTCCTATATAAGCTGTATTCAGTATTATTCAGCAGCTTTTTAGCTTGCTTCGGAGCAAATTAAGCATCGCTGCTCGCAAATCAAACTGTTGCAGCGTGTTTCAGAACATCTGGAATCCACATCTAAGATAAGTGAATGCTGTTTTAATCCATATCGCTGTGTATATTACCTGGTCTGCTAATTGAAAAAAAGCATATTTGCAGCAGCATTTACGCATCTGTGTTCATACAGCTGGAGCAACACGTAGTCTAGAGCATGCAACCGCTCTGAGGACACGCCGATAGTTAAGGCCATGAGAACAAGTTTAAATGAAACACGCGTTTCAAGCTTCGGAGCAAATTACCCTCCTCCATCCCCAGCTCCACCTTTCGCCACAGTCAGGACTTAGCTTTCTGATATTCCTTGCTAATCAGACTCCTTTATCTTGAATAAAGTGTTACACTTAAATATCATTGAGTACATTAATGATATCTGCATTGTTCTGTTCTGTTAACCCTAGGGGGGTTATTATTGCTGCTCTCCCTGCTCATTCATGACAGGCTGCATGGATGGGCAGGGAGGTTTTTTGCCCAGAACAGAACCATACCGCCAAACCAAACTTTATGCTAAGTATCTATCATTCTGACGATAGTGGTCCTGACAGAACTCAACTTTTAGTCAGGCTGTACACGCAGCTGTTTTAAGCCTGAGGTGTGCACCGCTCGTATCAGGCTTGGAAACCCTGATAACACACACGCATTTACCAAAATGAATTCTCCCCCACTGCTTAATGTGCATGAATGATTTAAAATGCAAAAAATTATTTAAAAAAATTGGTTTTAAACCGCAGTGCTTACAAAAGAGTTTAAATGACCGCACAACAAGATTGACATATTTCAAGCGGGTTATCGCCCACCCCTTAAGCGAATATATAGTTTCTTCAGACACAAAAAGCAATATACATCAGTCAAGTTCAACTAACTTGAAGTTGACATATTTCAAGCGGGTTATCGCCCACCCCTTAAGCGAATATATAGTTTCTTCAGACACAAAGCAATATACATCAGTCAAGTTCAACTAACTTGAATAATAATTTGTTATATTATTATATTAGAATAAGCTATAATAATAACTTCAATAAGCAAACTAACCTAAAATCGATGGAGGACGATGACGTTGTTTTTATCTGGTCCTTGTTCCTGGTCCACTTGCTATTCCATAACTTCCACTTCATCATCAGCTTTAGGGCAGCTTTTTAAATTTACGACAAAGCTCCACTAAATAACAGTGCTAATAAGTAGGGGGCGTGGTGGGTCTTTAGCGATCAGCACTACCGATGGCAAGTCAGTCTACTCCACAGCCAATCACGGGCCCCTTTCTTGCTTGGGGCCCGGGGCTTCAGCCCTGCCTAGCCCTATTGTTAATGTGGCCTTGCGTGTCTGTCAGAGCATCTGACTTTGCAAACTGCTTTAAACTATATGTGTTAAGTTAACTATATCTTATGAGTTATTTTAAAGCCCTTTATAAGCATGTCTCATGTTTAGGACAAATAGGATTATGCACTTTCCCCCGCAGCAGCTCACTCTGCGTCCTTTGCTATTATTCAGATGCGCTTGTATCAAACTACTGTATGTTGATATAGGTGGTATTGCCTCATACCATATCACTTAGAAAAAATATTTTGATATATTGTACAAACTCGATATACCGCCCAGCCCTACATTACAGGTATTTTACCATGCTCAGATCTTATTTTGGACTTGTTTTTGAAGCTGCGGTTGCTTATTTGTTTCGCGAGAGTTGGAAACAGTGATTTTCATTCGGCCCATCTGCTGTTTTAGTTTCGTGCAGATGTTTAATGTAGCATAATTTCAAAAAGCTGAAGTCAGACCATTCTGTTTTTGCTTTAAATTATTAAATTATATAAACTAATTTACATCAAGAACTGTTCATGCTACATGTAGCATCTTTGTTTGGATCGTGATTAAAATGCATTTTTTTCTGCAACTGTTTAATGTTTTCTGATTCATATAAAGGCAGTATCAGGAAAAAAACGTGATAAACCGTGAAACTGTCAGAATCCTTAAAAAAACCCGTGATACAGATTTTTGATCAAACCGCCCAGCATTGACTGAAAGACTACTACTTTGCATCTGACAGACTGTATGAGCACGTTTCTGAGTTTACATTGTTTTCTCTGTCTTAACATCTCCTGAATTAATGTTCATTGGTGGATTCTGACATAAGCGAGGATCGCTTATGCTTAGCACTTTCACAGGATATGCTACCCTTTTTGCCTGTCCCTGTACTTAACAATACATTGTATCCAATCATGTAACTTTTCAAGCAGCTCTTGTACCCCACAACCTGTAAATAACCAATTACCTGTAAACTTGTTCTTACCAGGGGGCCTAAATCAAAACACTGTAGTGCATGTAATAAGTGTGTGGCAAGCTTTGACCACCACTGTCGATGGTTGAACAATTGTGTGGGCAGCAGAAATTACTGGTGAGTCGTTTTCACTTCCTCTTCTGTCTGTCATTGTGTGGGTCCGTTTTTTTCTGTCCTTTAGTTTCCATGGACAGACGGATCCTGTGTCAAACTTTTCAGAAAGAGATGTAAAATTCAGATAAAGCATTTTATTTTATAGTCTGTCACCATATCCAGTATGCTGATGTGAAACATTTCATGATTTTATGACATATGTAATGTTTCCTCAAATGGAAGTCATAAAGCAATCATGAGATCAAGTGCTGTTGCTTAGCATCACATACAAACATTTGTGAGTTTCATTTTCACTGGCAGACCTTTGGGATTCTGACCAATGAATCAGTCATGCGTGTTTTTACCTTCTAATGTAGCAAATGACTTTTCATTAAATTAAAATATTCAGGCAGTGTGAATAAAGTCCCTATGACATAACTAATGCAGCATTTTGTACAAGTATAAAACAAATATCATAACACAAATTCGTCCTTGTAGATCCACACTACTGTTCAACATTTTTCGGGTCAGATTTTTTTTTTTTAATTAATGAATACTTTTGTTCAGCAAGAATGCATTAAATTGATTAAAAGTGACAGTAAAGACATTTACATTGTTACAAAAATGTCTATTTGAAATAAAAAATGCAGCTTTGCCATCAAAGGAATCAATTACATTTGAAAATTTAATAAAATAGAAAACAGACTTAAATTGAAATCAATATTTCATATAACTTTTTTTTTATTTATTTCTGACCTCAAACCTTTGAACAGTAGTGTATAAAAGTAGCATTTACACAAAAAAAATCTCGTTGAAGGCCTGAAAATCTGAAGGCCAAGTGCAATGTATTTGTTAATTATTTATTTTTCTCTCTCTTTCTATTTGTGACAGGCTTTTTCTCAATAGTGTGGTTTCTGCTGTCCTGGGGATTGTTTTGGTTGTAGTTATTGCTAGTTATGTTTTTATACAGTTCTTTTTGGACCCATCGAAACTTCGTTCCGACAAGCACTTTCAACAGGGTAAGAGGTGTTTTGTGGGCGTCTTTGAATGTACTGAAAAGTTGGTCACACTACACGCAACAGAACACACATTTTCACAGATGTGTCCACATGTCAGAGCTCTAATCTTCTGTATTTCTTTTTCTGTCTGCAGTAAGGAATGAGTCTGTGGTGTGGTTTGTGTTTCTACCAGTGGCTCCAGTCACCACAGCTGGTCCAGCCATTCCCACTCTAGCAGGTGTCACCATTGCTCTGGGCCTGCTGTCTGCACTTTTGCTGGGACACTTACTCTGCTTCCACATGTACCTCAGTGAGTACACTCTTCTACCTACAAGATTTCTAAAAATGATTTTGTCACCAGGGCATTTTAAAAAAATGTATTTATACAGTAAAAACAATAATTTTGTGAAATATTATTACAATTAAAATAACTTTTATATTTAATATATAAAATTAATAAGTGTTGCTTGTCAGCATATTAGAATGATTTCTGAAGATTTATGTGAGACTGCTGAAAATTCTTTGCCATCACTGGAATAAATTAAATTTTTAAATATGTGACCTGGACCACAAAACCAGTCATAATGGTCAATTTCTCGAAATTGAGATTTATACATAATCTGAAAGCTGAATAAATAAGCTTTCCATTGATATATGGTGTGTTAGGATTGGACAATATCCTATTATTGGCCGAGATACAATTATTTGAATATCTGGAATCTGAGAGTGCAAAATTTTTTTTTTTTTTTTTTTTTTGGCTATTGCTACAAATATCCCCGTACAACTTAAGACTGGTTTTGTGGTCCAGGGTCACATATTTAAAAATGTAATTTATTCCAGTGATGGCAAAGAATTTTCAGCAGTCTCACATGAATCTTCAGAAATCATTCTAATATGCTGACAAGTAACAATTATTAATATAATCAATGCTGAAAACAGTTGTGCTGCTTAATATTTTTGTGGATACTGTGATACATTTTGTTTCAGGACTGCTGAATAGAAAGGTAAAAAGAACAACATGAATTTGAAATAGATTTTTTGTAACAATGTAAAAGTCTTTACTGTCAATTAAATTGCTGAATAAAAGTAATAATATCTTTAAAAACAAATCTTACTGTATCCTACTTTTGAACAGTAGTGTATGAGAGAGCATTCCCAGCAATGCACACCTTTCTTCAAAATTAACCTAGGATTAAACTCAGCTGCCTTGATTTATAGTGCACTCAAATTCTTAATAAGGAACTGAATGCAGTAAAAAGTAAAGCAAACTTGGAATTACAATATGCTTATATTTGCATATGTCATTACAAATATACTGTATCTTTGAAGTGGGGTTTCTGCAACTATTTACTGCCTGCACCTTTTGAACAGCAGGTGTAGGTGTATTCCTCTGATTCCTGGAATAATCAGCTCAATATCTGCCCAATGCCAACAGTTGGGTTTGAGTGCAGGCTTTGGTGTAGTCTGCATAAGATAGACTGCAGCTTAATTACCATGACATTCATTCACCGCCACATGCTGCCTACCTTCAGCTCTGGCAGATCTGTGTAGTTTAGTGCCAGCCTTGACAACAAAACACCATAGGCAAGATCAATTGATTTTCTGAAGCCACACTGACAAGGACAGTCATCCTATGATCAGTCTCTGGCTCTGAGGTTATTTGATGCTTTGTTGCTGTTGTTAATTAAACATTAATTAAACTTTCTCCTCTGTGGGTTTGTAAAATAAACAATGAGAAGAAATGAAATAAACATTAAAGAAATATAAACGTAAAATAAAGAAGATAGACATTTAAATGATATACTACATTGAGCCCTGTTATGTACACGTGACATCTCACTTTGTGCCACAAGGGGGCATTCCAAGAAAATCCAGAGGCAAAAGAACTTGGTTTCACCTTCCAACCTGTTTTTGAGATCAAACCAGAAATTAACATCCACATCTATACTTTATAATAGGCAAGTTTTAGCCTAATGATATGAATAATATGTACAATAAAAAATATGTAGATATGGTTCCTATCCTGAATGACATTATAAATGATGTGATGTGTATGGGCGATATGGCAGTAGACATTTTGTATCAGACTCTGTCTCATTCTCTCCTTTAGTGTGGAACAGACTTAGCACATATGAGTATATTGTGCTACAGCGGCATCGGCAAGAGGCCAAAGATTCCAGAAAGTCCCCTCCAGAGCATGAATCTGGGGTTCCCACGATTAATCTAATCAAGGTAAAACAGACAAACAAACATATATTTTCAGCACAGCTAAAGATGGTTATGTGCATTTTTTTGATGGACAATGTCTATACTGTACATTTTTGGTTTGTTTAAAATAACAAAAAGATCATATTTTTTTCCACTCACATAAACTTGCAAATGTATCAATTAATTAGCTGATTAATGTCACCATTTTGTTACCAGTCCATTGAAAACAATGCAGGCTCTCAACAGATCTGTATTTCGGCCTGTTATTTTTATGTAATTATATATTAGTACTTGGAGCATACATGAAATGCACAGGTGCAGAAGACACGCTGACTAGAGATCGACCAATATATAGATTTACCGATATTTTTTTCCGATATTGAAGCATTTTTACCATAATCGGATATCGGTTTTGTAATATCGGATTTTCACCGATAAACACCGCCATCTTGTGGGTGTTTTGAGAATTGCTCGCAGGATCACCATTGCAGCGCATCTGAGGGGAGACGAGACAACAACAACGGCATGGTGCAGGTACTTGATTTGCTGTAGTTAGTAAACTTTATTTAACATAACAGCCATTTATGCACAAATTAGATGCATTACATAAATGCCTGATATGTAGTTTATGCAGCTTGGCTCTAAGAAATAGAGACCAAATCATGGAATCATGTAATCTGTCAAGTCCTGTCCCAATAAAGACGTAACTTTGCCTGAATTAAATATGCAACCATGAATGAACGCATGTTGGAAATAAAAGCGCTGAATTGAATTCTCTCTCTGTTGTCTATGCTCATCGTTAGTCTCGTGAAGTCGGAGTCACGTAGATAATCCGTCAAGATCCTCTCCCAATAAAGACGTAACTTTGCATGAGTTAAATAATACAGCCATGAATAAGCGCATGTTGGAAATAAAAGCGCTGAATTTAATTCTCTCTGTTGTATATTTGCTCATCATTAGTCTCGTGAAGCCGCTTTCATATTGCTGTTCACTTACCGGGTTGATGCTCAGGAAATGCTCCAGCACGGCCACAGCATGTAACTTTGAACAAGATTCACTTGTTTAAAATACCCTAAATTGTATTAACATTTACTATATAACCAATATTTCACTAATAAACATCGAAATAAATACAACTCAGTTTGAGTATAGTTCTGTGTAAATGCATAGATAAACCACACTGTCAGCAGGCATTTCATAATCTAGATTAGAAGGACAAAAACATTATTAATAATTCTGATAAAACATTCCATATCCATCCATATGCACATATATACCTATTGTGGATTTATTGAATGATGATGGTTGTGTTGCTAAAATAAGTCCTAGCATATAAAGAACTGAAGATTTGATCACAGTTTATTTATTGAGTAAAACAGCTGATGGCATTATATTCAGCTAGTTTGAGCAAATGTAATATGGGTAAATGATTTTTGTCAGTGATTTTTTTTAAAGGGGTCATATGATGCAATTTCAAGTTTTCCTTTCTCTTTGGAGTGTTACAAGCTGATTGTGCATAGATAAGATCCCTGAAGTTGCAAAGACTAAAGTCTCAAAACCAAAGAGATATTCTTTATCAAAGTTAAGACTCTGCCACGCCCCCCTAAAACAGCTCGTTCTAACACGCCCCCACATATCTACCTCACTATGTGGAAATATTTGCATAATGCCGCCCAAATGTGCACGCAAAGAAAGAAGGCGTGGTTTCAGTAACCGCAGTTAGTGTTGAAGCAGTCATGTCAGGGAGACGCTGTGGGTTTCTAGGCGAAAGCAAAAGCACTTTATTTGGCCTTCCGAAAGTAGATGCATTTAGGAATCTTTAAGATTACTTACAACAGAACAGCAGTGCATTTTATGGACGACCGTTTCGTGAACCTAGGAGAGGGGGTAATTCTGACTTTGCTATGACAATCTGGCGCTTCTGAATCAGCTACTGTTTTGTTATTTAAGTATTTGCTATTGACTGTTCAAATGCGGAGTTTTGCGCACTGTGTGTGTGCGTGCATGCGCAACAATAATGTACAGTATTTGAAAAATAATGTGTTTTTTGAACATTAAAGCATGTCAACATATTCTGTTACACCAAATACACAAAATAATGATCTTTAAAAAAGCATCATATGACCCCTTTAAGGTTGTACAACATGGTGTTACTTTGAAGGTCATTCAGTATCTAATGTGGATCATATAATGCTTTGTTTATAATGCAACATGTTTCATGTAGGACCACTACTCCTTTTCGAAGCGATTGTAATGTATCTCTGATATGCCTGTTTTCTCTCTCACCATAATTTAATTTCCATCATTGTTTTGCTGCAGCAGCAGGTCAGTTATGGCGGGACTCTCGGCTACACCAACCCTGAGATGGAGGTAGAGGATCCAACTGCCATGAGCTCCCAAGAAGGATCTGCGTGAGTTTTGCCAGCTAGATTAATAAAACGATAGCATACTTAAAAATATGACGTGGTCAATGACTCAAGTTATGTTATGTACATTACCGTGAAAAATTTGGGGTAAGTAGTTTTTTTTTTCTTTTTTCTTTTTTTTTCAGCAAGGATGCATTAAAGGTGTCATATGATGCTACTTAAAAGAACATTATTTAGTGTAAGGAAATGTGTTTATGCGGTTTAAGGTTAAAAAAACACATTATTTTCCACATACTGTACATTATTGTTTCTCCTCTATGCCCCGCCTTTTTGAAACGCGTCGATTTTTACAAAGCTCATCGTTCTGAAAAGCGAGGTGTGCTCTGATTGGCCAGCTATCCAGTGCATTGTGATTGGCCAAATACCTCAAGCGTGTGACGGAAATGTTACGCCCCTCACCATACTGTTGATGCCGTGTCCCAGCCGGAGCGATGAAATAAAAAACATGAAAACCCATTACAAACGAGGCATTTGTTGCATCCAGTGGGGACATAATTACTGATTATAATGACTTATACTGTTTTTTTCTGCGTTGCTTTGCATCACGCCGCGTAAACATAAAACTATGTCTGCATTTGTGTTCAGAGAAATGACAAACTACAAACGCTACTCTACACTGCCCAAAACTCGCGTTTGAATCATCAGTGGCAAATCCTT
>NW_015505537.1:1118519-1145885 GCF_001515645.1 Sinocyclocheilus grahami | reverse complement strand
CACTGATTTGTAGTCGTGTCCTCTTTTGGAAGACCAAACAAAGTAGTTTCGCTTTCACAACGAAACACATGGCGGCCTAGCGTGAGCTGAGGCTGGGCTAGAGTGAGCAGAAGCGGCGGGCTTGAGAACGGCGCGGCCGGCGGATTCGACGAAGGAGCGGCAACCACATGTGACGACCCCAGACTGGACTCCGCTTCGTCCACGGTGAATGTCGATCCGACGATCTACACTACTAAGTTGATACAGTGGGGAAAAAAAGTATTTAGTCAGCCACCAATTGTGCTCTTCACGTCATTGGCGGCGGCAACAATACTACAGCGAGAATAAAAGTTATGCCTTCTTTCTTTGCTTGAACATTTGGGCGGCATTATGCAAATCTTCCCACATAGTGACGTAGATATGTGGGGGCATGTTAGAACGAGCCGTTTTAGGTAGGCGTGGCTGACTCTTAACTTTTATAAAGAATATCTCTTTGGATTTGAGACTTTAGTCTTTGCAACTTTACAGATCTTCTTTATGCACCAAGAGCTTGTAACGCTCCAAAGAGAAAGGAAAAATTTTAATCGCATCATATGACCCCTTTAAAGGGGCCATGAACTGCATTTTTTCATTATTATTTTGTACAAAAAAAAATGTATAAAGAAAAGTAAAGCGTAGAGCCCTGGGAAAACAATCACCCATTCACACAAGACTTGGCTTTCTCTCCCTTTAAGCCTGCTGCCTACATTAATGTCTACAGTCCAGCCAAATCAACGTTACTCTGCATATTTTGTTCTAATAGTGGCTTAAGGGGATGACTGATTCCTTTACAGTGATCCAAAAAATACAGATAATCTAATTTATTCTATTGGGCAATTATGGTATCATGACAACCCTTTGAGAACTCAGCTGGAAGGGAAGAAAGGATACTAATGCTTTTTGTGGGGCAGTTAAAATGTGAGCTAGAGCATCAGTTTCAGATAAAAAAATTTTTTTACTTATTTGATTTTTATATCTGGAGGGACTGGTCCATTAGTTCCTTATACATCAGTATGCATTTTACAATAATCCATATTTTTCGAAGGGTTTTGTTTAATTGAGAAAGTCCGGTGAACCGAGTGTTTGTTTAATTTTTACCTTTTCGGGCTCCTAACTGGAGCAGTTCTGCAGAAGCAGTTACTGAGGCTGTCATACTATTTTACATGTCATAGGGGCAGAATTGTTTCCCATGGCATTTCAATTTCCAAGTTATTATTTTACATTAAAGGCCTCACTCGTAAATTGTCTATTCAGTAACAGACATTAATTGTCTTCATTAAAAAAATAATACAATTATGAATATGAAGTTCACACACGTTGTATGTGAGATTATAATAGTCTGTACAATAAAAATTATTGCTAGTAAGCTAAGATATAAGCCTGTTATTTCTATTCTGATTACTATTGTATTCTAAACTTCTTGTTAGCTGGAGTGGCTGGGACAGGTTTGATCAATCTGTGTAGCAGGAAGTGTGGATATATGATTGCATGTGAACATCAGCCAACAGTGGCAAAGTGGTACTGTGATGTCAGACTGACAGTCATGTTGGGTGATGAGCGATTCCATAGAATTTCCAAAGTTTTGGAACGACTTGTCATTGCATTTTGTTATGAGGCTCTTGGAACTTTTAGCAATCATAGCAAATGGTCTTCGAAGACAGTGGATGTATCTTTTTTTGAAGAAATGTTGTCTATGGTATAACATCTGAAGTAAATAAGTGAATGTAAAATTGTTGGTCATTTGTGCACAAGCTTTGAGTAATGGGCGTCTCTCCGTAGGCGTTATGGCAACGGCCGGGTCAGAGGCTCGTCTGAGCACATGCGTGAAGAAGAGCTCCTCCCTGCTGTCCTAACAGAGAACAAAGCATCTCCTTACCCTCACAAACACACACAGGTGTGACACATTATCACACACAACACAACCTGCAGACACAGAACAAGTTAAAATCAAACTAATTTATATTAATTTTAGGGTCTAATTATACAACCAGTGGTCTGTACGCTCTACTTAAGTTGCAACATCTGTCTGCCTCATTATGTGGTAAAACAGTTTAATTTATTTCCATAGAAAAAAAAGAGGAAAGTGCGCAAACTTGCAGCCGAGGTAAACAGTGACAGGTCCATTGACACCAGCACCACCAAAGGCATGCCAAAGACTTCTGCTGAGCCGGGTAAGACAAACGTACACGATCAACTTATGTCTATAATATCTCTTTGATTTACACTACTGATTTTTTTTTTATGTTCTTGAAAGAAGCCCGTTATGCTCGCCAAGGCTGAAACGTCAAAAGAACAACTTTTGTTTGAAATAGTAATGTTTTGTAACAGTGTTAAGTCTACTGTCACTTACTGACCCCAAACGTTTGAATAGTAGTGTACATCTATTCATTTAGCAGACACTTTTATCTAAAGCAATTTACAAAATGTGGAATACAACAGTAATTCATTCTAGGAGGCTGAAGATCAGAGGAGTACAGGCCAGAATAGAGATGAGAGTAAGAAAGGAAAAAAGTGCCCGGACGTACAGTGGGGCAAATAAGTATTTGATACACTGCCGATTTTTCAAGTTTTCCCACTTACAAAGAATGGAGAGATCTGTAATTTTCATCGTAGGTACACCTCAACTGTGAGAGACCGAATCAAAAAAAAAATCCAGAAAGATCTCTCCATTCTTTGTAAGTGGGAAAACTTGAAAAATCAGCAGTGTATCAAATACTTATTTGACCCACTGTATATAAATATGACACAGATAGTATACATTTGTTCATTATGCAATTATTAGTGCATGTGTTTTATGTATTAGTGCAAGTGCCTAAAATGTTATGTTTATGTTTACAAACACAGATAAAAAGTACAGTGCTGCAACATATTAGCAGCATATCACATACTGAACATGTGAACTAAGATAGAATGTAGACTAATCCTAACAGTGCGTCACTGGTTTAGGAGATTAGTAAGTTATGGAAGACGTTGCTATGTTATAATATTAAACAGTGTGGTAGATCTGAATCCCTGAACAACACCCTGTTTGCTTTAGACGGAAGAATAGCACTAAGAAGAATAAAAAACCTGCTAATAGAGCAGTTGTCTTTACCTGATTTATAACTTTTATTTTAGCTTGTGTTGCATTGTTGTAATTACAGTGTTTGGTTAGTTCTGTGCTCCTAAACTACCTGTGTGCCTTGTTCAAATATTTGATCTAGGAACTATTGAAGCTTATTTCTGCAACATAAAACATCCATTAGTAAATCATAATTCTGACATCAAAAATAATAATGACAAAATTGAAAATATGAGATGTCATTGAGATTAAAAGTCATATGAGTCATAGTTACGAATATTTGTCATAATTTTAAATGTATCTCATAATTATGACAGTAGAAATTATGAGAAAGTTATAAGTCATAATTATGAGAAGTTTCAACTTTTTATATGACAGTTTGCCATTTAGAATTTGTATAATAATTCTGACCATTGAGATTAAAAGTCATATGAGTCATAGTTACGAATATTTGTCATAATTTTAAATGTATCTCATAATTATGACAGTAGAAATTATGAGAGTTATAAGTCATAATTATGAGAAGTTTCAACTTTTTATATGACAGTTTGCCATCATTTAGAATTTGTATAATAATTCTGACATAAAGTAGAAATTAGGAGATAAAAAGGGACAGTAGGAATTATGAGAAAATCATAATTATGAGATACATTTCTGCTTTTTATAATGAAAGTTTGTCATAATTTTGACTTTTTATAATATATCATTATGATTTTTTTCATAATAATAATTTACCAAAGCTTGTTTTTTTTCTTAGGTTGCAGAAATGAGATTCCATAAGCTGTTTTTATTCACACAAGTTTAGCTGTTTGAGTTTAGCATGCAGTTTCCCAGTATAATCTTGTAAAAATGTAAAATTGAATCGATTCTGAAATAATTGTAGCAAATGCTTAAAAAAAAATCCTTGTGGTGTTTTTCAGTGGTCTTGATATTGGTGAATCAGAGTGTGAGTTACCTTTGTGATTTGTGTCTGCGCTTTACACAAATAGAGTCCTCTGTAGCTGCCTCCACTGTGTCCTCCTCTATTGGTCAACGCTTACCCTTCCCAACATTCCCCCTGCGGGCCTCCCTCCCCCCTCTTGCACCCGTACAAGCTGCTGGTCCCCCTGCTGAGTATCATTCTGACTCTGCAGAATCTCTGGAGGAGATCCCTGTAGCAATGGCTCGGCTTGGCAGCGCAGCCCTGGCTGGCACTACTAATGCTGCTATGTCTGCCAGCAGCTATTCCTCTTCTCTCCAGTGTGCTTTGCCTTCCTCAGCAGCTGGACAAGCTTTACCCTCCCCTCAGCCCAGGACCAAGAGGAAAGCAGCCGTTCGTAAAGCTGCAGAGCAGAGGTTTGAGATGGTATCCCATAATCCGTCTATGTTCATGAGTCGAGAAAGCGGAGAGCCTGCCATGCCCCTAGAGGGCATTATCACAGAGGAAAGTCCCCGTGTGGCCAAACGCAAACAGACAGGCACAAAGAGAAATATGGAGGACACTAAACCCAGCACCAGTGTAAGAACCCTGCTTGTGTAGTGACGGCTACAGAGACGCATCACCACTAGTCAGGACTCATGGGGCTCGTGGTCGGCCTTGTTTCTCCGTTAAAAAGCTTGAGCTGCTTTAGTAAGATGAGATAAAAGCTGATGTAGCACTCAGAACCTGATGCAACCTATGCAAAACACCACTGAATGTCAGCAATGATAATTTGTTGTCTGACCTTTTGCTGGACAAAACATCTAATGCTGGTTGTCGTTGGTCAAAGTTGCATTTAGATATGTTTGACAGTGGGTCATCAGATTCACTTATATATATATTTATTCATGAAATTGTTGATTGTGGATCGAAGCCTTGGACTTGAGCCCTCAACTCATTATGAATTTTTTGAGGAATCCATGACACGATATAAATTATAAACTAACTTATTTAACCTTTCATTAATTCCAGTACCTTTCACTATGACTTTGCTGAAGCATTGCACAAATATGTTTTTTTTAAATACTTAATGCAGTGCTGCCCTTCTTAACTATTTATTTATATACATTAAATGCCAAAGTTTTTGTTTTCTATGATGAATCACACGTCCACTGATTTTCATTTTCAGGTTGTTGTTTTTTTTTTTTTTTGTCCATATCTGTACATTTTTGTATTTAGTTACCTATTTAAAATGATTGTTGTAATTAATTGTTGCATTTCCTTTTTGTTGTTTTTATAAGCTTTTATATGTCTGGTTGTTTGAATCGGGTCCAGTTTTCTTTGGGTGAATTTGAGTTACAGTATGTACTATCGAGTGCACTTTTAGAGGTATTCTACTCAAGTGCTTTAGTCACTTTCTCAATAAACATCTTATATTAAGCAGTGCCACATGATGTGGGCCCTTATGAAAGAAGTCCACTCCCTTCATCTCAAATGCTGCTCCGACAACCCAGTTACACAGTTGTATGAACCGAAACATTCTTGGTACATGATGTTTTGGGTAGAGGGAGTGGCTGAATGATGGCCTGATGGGGAAGCAATATGAAAACAAATGTTATCAATGTTTTAATATCATCTGTTATTTTCAGGCTTTTTTTATGTGTTATATCAACTAAAGAATGAGTGATATATTTTTGTACATTTCTCTCAAAACCATCTTTAATAAATATTACACTGCAAAAGACTCCTGCAATGTTAGGATTATTAAAGGGGTGGGTAAAAATTCTAATTTGAAATCTAGCCACTCATTTTTTAATAAAGACAGTAAACAGGAAATGACTCTCAGGCTATGTTTGTTTGGAAAGGAATACTATTTTACTGCATATAATTTAAATGAAATTTCATTAATTTCAGTGCTGTGTAAAAATATACTTTATAAGTATGATCATGATATGTTATAAATAACAGTTTGTTCAGTCATCAAATGGAAATGGAACAAAATCATGTGTGTGTCCCACAATAAATTCCACACAGTGTGCAGTATTTTGTACATTTAGATCATCTGGATTTTCCAGGCATGTGGAAAATGTGCAAATGATGTGCAGTATATATACTGCAGATACATTATGAATAATACAATATTATGCCATTCTGAACACAGCCAGAGTTATCATTGCCATTCCTGTACCTTTTATCTTTTTAACCTCAATTTCTCCTCAATAAAAAGAGCACGTGTAGCATTGCATGATTGTTGCGCTGTTTTTGTGTCCTGAATCGATAGTAGACATTTTTCCAAGTACATTTCCTTTAAAGGTTCTTCAGACCGTACTAATGTACACTTCAATTCATTCAGAATCCAAAGCAAAAAATAGTCACGGGTGTCTATAGCACCACTTGGGTAGTACAAAAATACATGACAACTTGCAGACTCGATTGAGAAATTACCCAAATATCCAATATTCACATCTAGTGCAAATACACATGCTCTAAGAAGAATGTAAGTAAATTGTTGACTCTGTAATTGTGTAGAACTGTAGTGACAAAGAGCTTTCAGTAGCATAGACCTGCACACAATCATGTCACCCAAACACCTGCTGCAGGTCCTAGTATATTTTAATACTACATATTTATGGGCTTAGCAGTTGAGAACACTACTACTGTGTTGACAGAAAGCCTGTTGTCAAGGCCATAATGTGGGCAAAAACAATATTAGGTAATGGTCACATGCACGTGGAGTTGAGGAAAAGTATTTTTAGACTCCCAACGATTAAGATGAAAACTTGCTCAATATGGCTGAATAGAGAGAGACATGACAGAATTTGTCAGATGTTTCTTGAGTCACAATATCCACTAAATAAGAGCGTAGTTAACCACTGAAGTTTATTTACCAACAACTGGAGTATGATATCATTGGCAGTTACACTTGTGATTTCCTTGCCTTAAGAATGGGGCTATTGTTTTGGTTTTGAAAATAGCACTGACAAGCTGGATCCTGTTCCCTGACCAGCTGCATAAAATCTTTCAGACTCTCCTTCCTCTCCTGCTTTCAAAGCTCAGTATCACGTTCTGCTCCTACATCCATTTAATCTCAAACTACTATAAAACTGTGCTGCCTATTCTGCTTTTAAAATCATTCATAGGTATATTAACATTTTCATAGGTATATTCTATTTTTATAAGCCTTTAAAATGTGTTTAGAAATTTCTTTCAAAAAAGGCTAGTTGCGATTTCTGTTTGGTTTTGGATATGGTCCTTCTAAAACCCAGGTGGCTGTTTTTGCAGTGCTGTGTACCCAGAGTAACCATGGCATCAGGACACTATAACATGGTAACACTGACAATCAGAGTTGCTCTGCTGAAGAGAGGCATGCAGCAGAACGTGTGACGTGCTTTTGGCTGGAGCCAGGAGCACACTGCACACAATTATTCACCACAGATGAAGAGCTCAGTTTTCAGAATTCACCTTGGCTGATGTATAGTGTGTTCAAACTATTGTTGGTTGAACAGATTTATAGACCGTTCTGATCATCAAAGTCAAACAAAGGCCTTATTATGACATGCATTATGACTTCTCATGAATTATACTGTGCGCACTGAAGGGAATTTTACTTTGTCAGTATGGGATAGTGAGATCAAGGGATTTGATATTCAAAGCTCCACCCTTTATGTATCCCCCAATTGTAAGTCGCTTTGGATAAAAGCGTCTGCTAAATGACTAAATGTAAATGTAAATGTAAAATGTTAGTTTTTTTCTCTCCATCCTACAACAAGCAGGCCTATCAAACTTTACCCTCACACATACTGTGCACTAGCATAGTAATACATATAAAATGCCAAATGTAAAGTATATTATCGTACAGCTCTATACATAAAGTTAGATATTTAAGTTTATCCTACTTTATTCGCATACATACATACAGTATACTCACATAAAGTGATATATAGCAAAATCTCGGCTGTGTGATTGTTTATATCATGGCAAAATGTAAATTATATTACCACCCAGCAATATTTTTAAGTTTTTCGAGTGTTTCAAGATGGATATACATTTACCCACACACATACAGTACTCACATAAAGTGATATAGCAAATCTCAACTTCTTGATTGTTTATATCGTTGCAGAATGTACACTATATTATTGCCCAGCTCTAATCTGCTAAATGCGACTATAAGGCATGAAGATAGGCTATTATAAACTTTAACATCATAATTCTCTCTAAAGATGCTTTGAAACAATGTGTTTTGTGAAAAGTGCTATACAAACAAAATATTGACAGCCAGCTATGCTGCTATGTTATTATCATGATTTTAGTCCTGATTGATTGATTTTAGCACAACAATTAATGGATGTTGTCCTGTAGACAAAAGCCCAAAATCAGGCAAATTGGTGTTCGCTTGTGAGTGACCATCTCTATGTTTAAATGATCGAGGACATGATCTGAGAGAACTGATGCGATGCTGATGCGGCAATGCCTGAGAGATATTTAATAAGCGAATATCTAGACCTGCCTACAATCCAAGTCTTGTAGTGTGAAATGTGTTTGACTGAAGCTGACATTGGCAAAGACAAACAGCTGTTTAGTGTGAAAAGACAATAAATCGGACAACTTTGGAAGTCATGTAGTGGGCAGCATTAGTACCGTTCATAATGTACCTTTGCTCTGAACAGGTTTACTTCAATTCAGTACAGCAGATAAATAAGCTGTGGCCTCCACATGCAGCTGAGGTAGGATTGACAGGGAAAGATTGGTTAAACAGAACTGTGTGTCCTTTCACTTATCAATGTCTCTCAGTCTGTTTCACTGATCTCATCATCTATAGTCCTTACCAGAAAAAAAGTAAAGAAAATAAGCTATGCTAGCAGCAATTGTCTCTATGACAACAGTTTAAACAAAAGCTGAAATATGAAGTGAGTGTTTGATGCCTTTAGTTTGACCCTCCAGTGGCTCTCACACATCTTTCCCACCGCTTGTGTTCATTAAATCACAGAATTGTTGTGGACACCAGTGGTCACTGCTGGACATATAGATGCAGTACTATATTTTCCAATGGTCACACATGCAGACAGGCTTCGAAAAAACTTTACACACTTCATATTCTGTCACATGCAAAAACAAGCTACCTCAATGAACGGTGCTTGGTGGAGAGTTGATTCTTTCCATTATACATCAAACATGCAAAGACATCAACCAACAGCTCCAGACCTTTTGTTCTGAGGTGCACATCTGTTTCCTGTTGGCCATGGGTTTCTCTACTTTCACAGTGCTAAATGAGCTGAAAATGAAGAAACATTAGTTTGCATAGAAAAGCAGCTAAGTAAATAAAGCAAATGAGAAAAGGAAGAGTATGTTGTATGATATTTTTGGATTGCAAAATCCAAATTGATGATGCATACTGCATTAAAACCACCTCTGACTGGTCAGCTTTCATGTTTTTAATTTGTGAGTATAAAACTGATTTGTTGCATGCTTAAATAATATAGGTGATGAAGAGGTGCTGAGAGTGAGAGGGTAAAACAGGATATGAACTGAAACTCTGGTAAATGCATGTTATGTCCCGCTGAATATGCTGTAGTGCAAGAATTCAGTTTGTTTGACATGTCGTGCACTGTAAATATCACACTATGGCAGATACCGGACCGTTCACTTTCTGCACGCCATTTTGCAGTGTGAAGTTTGATATCACAACAAAGTGTTTCCGTGACAACTCACATACACCCACTAAACATGTCAATCATCAAAAGGTCATAGAGATACAGTGTGTGTCTTAGCCACTGAATGTGTAACAGACATCACTCAACACTTTATTGAAACATAAAAGTTTAACAGGGCTATGAGTGCATGTCACACATCTGTAGGGTCGCAACCATTATTTTTACAGAAATAAATAATCCAATCCAGTATGTTTCCATATTAAATGATAATGTCTATAACAGTGTGCAATCCTGATATCTATACAGTATATATATATATATATATATATTTTTTTTTTTTTTTTTTTTACATTTCAGCATGAGAACGTTTTTCAGGGTAGTGTAGGATGGATGGGTGTTGTTTATTGGCTATGCATTTAAAACTCATGTTGTGGATGAGCTCTTGTTCTCAAAGCTAAAATACAAAAATGCATGCCATTCTCAGTCTCTTAAATGTGACATGAATGCAGTGGCTTTTTTTTTAATACACTGGTTCTCAGCCTTATGACCCGATGGCCACCCATTTTCCAACACCATATTCAAAGGCCCCTCATATTGGACAAATTACTCTGGTATTTCTGCTGTATTTATGATCAAGCTGCTTGCTTTCAAACAAATTTAATTCTTAACAGTCATTGCGAGTGTTGCTATATTAAAATAATTAACCACAAATAATTTTGAGATAACAGAAGATTCAAGTTTCTGATTCGGTATGATCTTCAATAAAAACAGTTGTTATTAGGGGAAAATTTGTGTGTTGTTGCATTTGAATCAAGTTAAGTTTCTTTTTAATATAATTAGGTAATTTTAAGCCATCTTGTGACCCATTTGGAAGTTTGCTGAGGGCCCACTGGGGGGCCTAATGAGAACAACTGTTCTAAATAACTACATATCTACTGATTATAATAAAATAAAATGAAGACACTTTATATTTCAACGTTTTAATGCTGACAAAGGTATTCATAGTTTTAATGGCTTTGATCCTAGTTGAACACAATGTCTTGTTCCCTTCCTCTTAAACACACACCACACACCCAATGTTTTGTCGTGGTATGTAGTTTTCCTTTCCCATAGCAAGTCTCAATGCTGTTTCTGGTGGAGGCATCTGTAATGTAATCTGGTCAAGTGAGTGATGAAAGATCATTTCATTAGATCACTATTTGGAATGGCAACACTCCAAAGTTTCAGAGAGCTTCTTAAAGTACACGCATACATAAACACTCAGAAAATTTGCTCAGCCACAATATATTTGCTGAACCTAGGAAACAGTACACGTGACCTAACTGTACCACCAAGAAGAGGATAAATGCTGTGCTGTTGAGCTGTGAAAGAGCACAACCTTATAAAGTTCAGCATTCTAGCTTTATATGCTGATTGTCATGATACTCCAACACTCAAAAAACGCCCAAAATAAACAAATATTTAGATTATGCATTTATTTTTTTATACATTTGATCATATTTTATATTTAACAATATTATAATTGGTTTATTTTTTAAATAATTTTAATACGTATTTTTTAATAAATCTAGCATATTTATTGAAATTATTGTATTATATTGTAAAGTCATGCAGTGATGAGATGCCAAGTGGCACAGCTGTGGAAAGATGAATGAAGAGGCGTTTAAACAAACTTCTCTGTTAAAAATCATTTTTCAGCACCATGATTCAGCAAGTGAATAAAAGTGTTCTTTGTATGTGTAAGGAGTTAAAGTTTGGCGAACAGTTTGTTCGAAGGGCAATTTGATCGGTCTAATGTGCCGTAATACAACTGGCAATGCAAATGCTCCATCACAATTCTGTATATATGAGCCTGAATTATTCAGTTCATTTAAACTGTTGTTATATGTTATTGGTGTAAAATTTAACTTGCTCCAAATATTTGTTATGCATTTTGTTTCATCGATGGTTGAAATATATTGTACTGGTACAAACTGTTTAAAAGGCTCATATATATATTTTGATCCTGCATGTTGTATCACTCATAAAAAGTAATTCCATATGGCAAAAATGGTTTAAAACATAAATAAATACATCCAAACAAAATTAAAAATACATCTCCTATGTAAATCTCGGCTCTGCTCTAACACATTTGGCTCCAGGCTGTTGTTAAATAGTAATTCTGACAACAAGAGGAAAGAGACAGTGAGGGCAACCATGGAACATATTAACTCAGTGGATGAAGGAGAGGTGCCAAACGAGAAAAAGACAGAAAGAGCAGAGAAAGACTCAGCAAAAAATACCTCTCTGGCCATCTTCAGAATGTCCCTCTGTGAGATTCATCTGCACCTGAGAGAAACTACACGGAAAGGATCATGAAGAGGGAGTTATTGCAATTTAACTCCAACAGGCCAATCATATCACTCTGAAGGGTTTATTTTAAAATAATGGCCACCCGACTGTATATTATTTCTACTTATAACACGGTTACCTAAATAAATACTTGGACATAAATTAGTGGTTTGAGGTTTAATTATTTTATTAGCTTAAATAGAGACAGAACATGACAGTTTCCCAGAACGGTAATCATTCAAAAATAGTTGAATGCTTAATGCTTCTACTGACCAAAAAAATCAAGCATGCTAGAGCGTTTAGAGCAGCATGCAATGAAAATCCATTTCTTTTCTAAATGCATGTTATTATTGGTGCATATATTTAATTTTTTTATTTTGCTGGTAAAATGACTGGTGATTTATGTCAGGTTTCACCAATCATTTAGTTTGCTTAAACCCAGCCTTTACAATTGACTGAAAGCTTGCAACAATTGAGCTGCCTTTATTTATATATCAGTTTTACAAATGACATTGTTCCTGAATGTCCTTAAATGGGTCATATGATGTTGCTAAAAAGAACATTATTTTGTGTAATGAAATGTGTTTATGCGGTTTAAGGTTCAAAAAACACATTATTTTTCCACATACTGTACATTATTGTTTCTCCTCTATGCATCCAGTGGGGACATAATTACGGATTATAATGACTTATACTGTCTTTTTACATGTTGCATCGCGCCGCATAAACATAAAACCATGTCTGCATTTGTGATCGGAGAAATGACAAACAACAAGAGCTACTCTACACTGCTCAAAACTCGCGTTTGAATCGTCAGTTGCAAATTCTTTATATATAAAAAACTTACTTACAGTCTCTGAGTGAGAACAGCTGGCATTGTAGTACAGGATCAGGAAACAGTCCTCCATAAAATGTGCTGCACACATCTGAATAGTTGGGTTGAAGTGTTCTGGAACAGTGTTGTAAATACAACTTAACCACTGATTTCTAGTCGTGTCCTCTTTTGGAAGGCCAAACAAAGTAGTTTCACTTTCACAACGAAACACAGCATCACACACGGCGGCCTTGAGTGAGCGGAGGCCGGCGGATTCGACGAAGGAGCGTCTGGAGGGCTTGCGGCAACCACATGTGACGAGCCCGGGCTGGGCTCCGCTTCGTCTACGGTGAAAGCCGATCCGGCGATCCACAGCGCAAAGTTGATGTATTTCCTCAGCGACCAGCACGGATCAGCTCTAGACATGATGAAGTGGATATCGTCCTCTTTTGGAAGGCCAAACTAAGTAGTTTGGCTTTCACAACGAAACACACAGTGCCTTCACGACATGGTGGCGGCATCAATACTACAGCGAGAGTAAAAGTTATGCCTTCTTTCTTTGCGTGAACAATTGGGCGGCGTTATGCAAATCTTCCCACACAGTGACGTAGACATGTGGGGGCATGGTTAAACGAGGCGTTTTAGGAGGGCATGGAAGAGTCTTAACTTTTATAAAGAATATCTCTTTGCGTTTGAGACTTTAGTCTTTGCAACTTTAGGGATCTTGTCTATTCACGAACAGCCTGTAACACTCCAAAGAGAAAGGAAAACTTGAAATCGCATCATATGACCCCTTTAAAATAGAAGTTTTGCCAGATTTGGCTTGAGCACTTCTGGGGACCAATCTTGTTCCAAAGTGTAGCTAAGTATGGACACACACACAAGCAGTATTGGATGAGCATTCTCACACACGCATACTAACACATGCATGTAGTGCTGGATGAATTGCATTCCTCGCTCTCTTCTTACACATTCACACCATTGAATGAGTAGCATTTACATACAAACACTGCACGGCAAAACAAAAGTTAAACACAAACCATACATAAAACACAAGTGCCACACCCTGGACAGTGTTAAAGTCTTTTTCTGGCTTCTCTATGTTGCTGTGCTCAAGCCTTCAATTCACCCCGACTGATAAATGACCCTGGTCACTACAACTCGAGTAGGCTCTCTTTCTTTCTCTCTCTCTTTCACACACACACTCTCTCTTTTATTGCCATCCCTCGATGTTAAACAGGATGTCTCCATGGATACAGGAATAAACAGATGATAACAAGCCCTCAGCCTTTAAAGCCCATTTCAGAAGGGAGTAACAGGAGAGACAGAGAAAGAGAGAGAGAGAGAGCAGGACAGGATAGAAGTTGTGCAGACCCGGGAGTGTGTGTGCGTGTGGATTGCCAGCAGCTGGAAGTCAGTAGCACAGGTAAGAGCCATTTCACTGATACTAATGTGACAGAATGTCTTCATATACAAATGCACTCTTGTAAACATGCATACATGTACTTGTCTGATTCGTTATATGCATGCACACATAACATCATATAGACACATAATACGCCATGCATCAGCAGCTGTGGTTTACATTATAAAATATGCCATATATGAGTATGGCTGCACAGTACAATGTGAATTCAGTGCATAAACTGACATAACAAACACAAAATGGTGTTATTTCAAGACAAGATGACATATGCTACTGATTTTGCCCCTAAACTAATTTAAAATTTGCATTCATTGCTATGAGACACTGTGCTGTTTATTATTTTCCTTACTTATTACTTATTTTCCCATAAATAAACAGCACAAAAGTCAAACTGGGTACAAAATATCATGTTTTAATTGCAAAAAATAAATTTAAAATGTATGAAATTAAAATTTTATGAATTTAAAACTAAAAAAAAATAATGTTTTTCAATGGACAGTAGTAACATCTGCAGTGTGTGACTAAGGCACATAAGGATACTATTCATATCATAAATGTTGAACAAAACACTACTGACATCATCAGGTTAATTACAGTGTTGCAGTCTGTCTGATCAAGTAAACAGTCATTAAGTTGTCTATAAAACATGTAACGTTTTATAGTTTGTGAAGTGATTATCACATATTAAATCTATTATAGTTGAGTATGAAATACAGAGTAAGTATAAAGAAACATGTTGTGTGGGGAATACAGGTATCCCGCAGGCAGGTTTAGCTAAAAAAATATCAAGGGCTGAAGCAGATGATTATGATCTGCTCATAAATTCTTCAGGACGTGCCTTTGTTATTTTGATGTGTCTACTGTTTGTTTGTGTGTTTTGTCTGGATGGGTGGATACATGTGTCTCTGTTTCCATCTTTAATACAATGGTTTCCATGGACACTTCCACAAAGTCTTGTCCTGAGTGAGGGGATCTCTTGGGAGGTGGGCAGTGTGTGTTTATGTGGACGACTGCCTTTGTATGTGTGTTAGAAGGGTGAGGTTCACACTCACAATGATGTCTTTATTCGGCCGCCTGTGTGGGAATAACCTCAGCAGCAGCTCGCACATGATCCCTCACACACTGTATTAGGGAAATACACAGCACACAAATGCAACATGTTAAGCATGACGACTTATAAAATGAGATTACTTCAGTGGTTCAGTGATTGAGGAACTGTTTGACAAACCAGTGAAGATTACAACGTGGTGCAACAATTTTTGTATTCATTCTCCACAACAAATAGGAAATAACTGGTCTGCGTAACTTTTTTCTTTTCTTTTTTATTCAGCAAAGACACATTAAATTAATCAAATCTGACAGAAAAGACATTTATAATATTACCAAAGAGTTCTATTTTCAAATAAATGCTGTTCATTTGAACTTCACATTCATCAAAGCATCCTGATAAAATGTATCAGCACAAAAATACTAAGCAGCACAACTGTTTTCAACATTGGTTATAATAAGAAATGTTTCTTGAGCAGCAAATCAGCATATTCAAGGGATTTCTGAAAGATCATGCGACACTGGAGACTGGAGTAATGACTGCCGAAAATTCAGCTTTGCCATCACAGGAATAAATTACATTTTCAAATATATGAATATAGAAAAGAGTTATTTTAAACTGTAAAAAATTTCACAATATTACTGTTTTTACTGTATTTTTTTATCAAATAAATGCAGCCTTGCCGAGCATAAGATACTGTTTGATGTGTGTGAACTGAGGAGACTTACAGATGGCTGAAGGAGTTGGAGTTGAAGCCAGGGCAAGCCCACCCACTGCTGCTGTACACTCATCACCTCTCCATGAGGCCATCGGCTGCCAAACTTCTGACATCCATCTGAAACATTCCACAATAACTCTGAGACACATCAGACCATCCACACACCTACTCTCGCCTCCATTAACAATGGCTGTACTGTGGAGATACACCAAGAAACTCTAGAAGTCTAGGCCTCACTTCTGAAATTCCATGTTATCCAAACACATTCACAGATCCATTGAAGTTGCAAGTACAGAGACAATGCATTCTTGTACTTTACACCACTAATGCCAATGTCTATATTTATTTTATGCCTGCATATTGTCCCTGCTGTCCCTTTTCTCAGTACAGTATTAATGTGAAAGAAGGTATCACTTAAAATTGGAACAGATTTTAAAACACTAGGCATCCTACACTTGCCGACTTTGGAGATATTTACAGAGGAAAAACGGGGTATCATACACTAGACGACTGAGAATCACATGCTACCAGACTTCCTGTTGCTCAGAACACAACAAAGTCATCGCGCCTCATTGCTAAAGAAAACAATGTGTGTTCTAAAATCGGCTCAAAATATCAAACAAAGTTTCTTTAAAGTCGGTGGATTCTGACTGGCTGTCTTTTCATTCTTCAGCTGGAAATATCTTTCTGGAATTGATTCCAACGATATTGTTCCTCTGTGTCTTTATTGTTATAGTTGTACTGTGAACATCCCTACTACAATTAGAATGATTTTTAAAACTTTATCTTTGCAGTTAATAAGAGACAGGACACTTCATCACTATGATACATGATTTTATATCTTAGCATTAGGAAGCTGGCTGAGTTCTATTAGCAGCACACTAAAAAATTAAAAAAATGTTAAAAAAAAACAAACCTGAAAGAGGCCGTCTGAAAATGTTTAGGAAATTCTAACATCAGTGTGTTTTTGTCTGTTGAGCAGCGCTCTGAAGTGAATAATTAGCTGTCTGCTGAGTGCTGATAATCACACCATTAGCTCAGTCCTTACGGCCCTTGAATTTACATCAGGCTCTGTTGCTCCACACACACCTAATGTGTTACTTTTGGCTGATTCTTTAATTGGTATTTTATTCATTCAGGCCATTCAAAAGGCAATGGAAAAGAGGGTGACCTGCTGATGAAGTTTGCCAAAGCTCTGCAGGCAACAAGAAGACCATTGGTGAAATATCTCAAAGCCAAAATCACAGGACAATTTAGATAATTCAGATAACTTGGATCAGTCAGAACTGCTAAATCAGAGCGTAAGATGTTTTGTTGTCTGGGCTCAACCTTATGCTAGACATTATTTGTGTATTGTGTACACATCTGAGATTCCTAACAGATGATAATGCAATGTAATCTTTTTTTTAGAGTGTACCACAGTATTCTGTCTTCTCTTTCATCTTTTTGTCAAATTAAGGCTTGATCATGCCACTACTGCAGATGTCTTATTTGGACAGTTAATACATATCTTTTTCTTGGGAATTTTGTTCCATTAGGTCATAGTCTTACTATTTGTTTGGCAGAATACCCAATATGGCAGAAAGCACAGAAATGGACCAGCTTCTGAGCGCCTTTAAGAAGTTTGCTGTTCATGGTGACACCAAAGCCACTGGAAAGGAGTTGAATGGTAAAAACTGGGCTAAACTGTGCAAAGACTGCAAAGTTATTGACAGCAAGAATGTCACCAGCACTGATGTAGATATTGTCTTCACAAAAGTCAAGTGAGTTTTTCATCATTTTTTGTTCAGAAGGCTATTTCAAACTTTATATGTCTTTTTTTTTTTTTACAGTGCATGCAAAATAAACTACATAAATGTAAAATAAAAAAGTAGATATTGTAAATATTAATATTTTCATAGAAAAAAAACACTGTACTGGCAATGTAACAGAGGTGTTGAAAAAAGGAGTTGAATGGTAAAAACTGGGCTAAACTGTGCAAAGACTGCAAAGTTATTGACAGCAAGAATGTCACCAGCACTGATGTAGATATTGTCTTCACAAAAGTCAAGTGAGTTTTTCATCATTTTGTGTTCAGAAGGCTATTTCAATCTTTATATGTCTTTTTTTTTTACAGTGCATGCAAAATAAACTACATAAATGTAAAATAAAAAAGTAGATATTGTAAATATTAATATTTTCATAGAAAAAAAACACTGTACTGGCAATGTAACAGAGGTGTTGAAATACACACATATATACTGTATATGTGTGTGTATATATATATATATATATATATATATAGTATACTGTTCTCCAGCTTTGACTGATATTGCTATAATTCAATAGTTTTATTAATTTCCTTATTCATTTGTATGTTTTATTTGTTTAACCATTTTAGAAAGTGGCAAAAACTGGCGCAGTGGATCGGTTAACCGACACATCTAAATATACGGGCTCACACAAGGAGCGCTTTGATGAGAGTGGGAAAGGCAAAGGAAAAGGTGGGCGGGAGGAGATTGTGGAAAACACGGGCTACGTAGGGGCCTACAAGAATGCTGGGACTTACGAGGAGAAGCCGAAGGCCAATTAAGGCCACACTGTCTCCATGTCAACAAGCTCTGAGCTTCATCTTTATCAGCACTTAGGTATGGACCAAAGCCGAACTTGAACTTTGACCTGTAAAATCACACCGCCACTATGCAATGTAACACAGGAAGTGTTGTAAATGTTTGTCTTTAAACACAGTATTACAGTTGGTTTTCATTAGAAAGTTGAAAGAAGGGTAAGAAGGAACTGGTGAGGACTAGTCTCACTCCTTTCGTGCAGACCAGCGTCTGCTGTACAGTATGTAGGATTTCAGGAGAAAATCTCAAAGAGCAAGCATGAAGACAGCTCTTCAAGTGGGGAAACAGATAAGTGGTGTATTTGTTTCAGTTTTTATGTTGTTGTTTAATAGCTACAAGAAAGGTGCATCTAAACATCACAATGCTTCAGACAGGGAGAAGCGAAACACAGGAAGCCCTTTAAAAGATTTATTTCCTCCAACATGTATTATTATTCCAAAAATTACATAATTGCTGTCATTAAATTCTAACAATATTCATTGCTGAACTTTGCCAAAAATGTCATTCTTCAAATGATAATGGTAATCCAGCTTTATGTGTGTTTAGCTACACTTCTGTTATTATTTCCAAAAATGCATTGTCATATCTTTGTTTTAGTTAGCTTACCGTGTTACTGAAACTGGAAACTGCCTTTGTATAAACCATTATAAATGACTTTTGGCGTGTTCTTTGGTCTATTAAAGTAACGTTGCATTAACAACAACTGATGTTGTTAAAAAATCATAATGGAAGTCTCTTGTCTTTACTGGTTTTGTAAGGTTGAAACCTTTTTTATATATTTTTTGCCTTATTAAGCACTCGGCGCATAAAATGAAGCTCTTTGTACCTGCCTGTGCTTCCTCTCATAAACCTAACAAAAATGTGCCACTGTAAATACGGTAAATCTCCACAAATAGTAGTTACTACAATTATTATTGCAGTAAAATTGTATTTAAAAAATAATAACACCAAACACTTAATAACAAAGTCACAAATACGTTTTCTGAACGCTATTTACTGTCATATTCAGCATTTCGCACAGCGTGTGTACGAAGTCTCCCCTGAGGGACAGACAGGACGTCGACGCTGGTCCTTCTGTTTCCATGGCAACCGCACCATAGACAAACACAACAGCCCGGCCCGGCACCTGGCTCCGGCAGCCTTCCCCTGCCCTCTGTGTGTTTGTAACCAAACACACTCGTTCATGGCAACGTTTGTTTGGTTCATCTCCTTGGAAGCGTTTAATCAAAAACATCTCGCTCCATTCCAGCTCGAGCCTTTGTAGCTCCTGTGACACGTTGATGAATGGTATCGCACACATCGCCCTCAGTCAACTTCAGTGCTCGCAGCACGCTGTAATCAGCCGGCTGATGAATTGGCTGTTGACATGAGCTGCGGAGCCCGACAGGCTCGACTGGCGCTGTTGATATAATGTGTCGTACACATGCAGGCGGAGTGCCTAGGGGGAAGTACGAGACACGATTATGTCATGTTTAAATGTACATTCATTTACACTAAATAAGACTCATTTTAATGGCTGGTTACATGTTTTATTTCTAATTTATGGTCTGTCTGCAATTTGAATACAGTTAATACGTTAGTACGTCGGCTATGTCTGATTTGGTTCTTACTCTGAAACGCTTGAGAACCATTAGACTGGATTTCCCCCGGATATCAACAAATGAACCTAGTGGAACGATAAAAGACATAATTCAATGAGTGCACTGTGTAAAGAATGCTAACTTTTTGAAGTTAACTTGAATTTTGAACCAACCCACCTGTTAATAGTTCGCATGCTTATAGGCCATATTTGTCAGATTATATGTATTTGTTTATGTATTCGGATAGGCTACTCCTAATTAACGTGCTTGGCTAATTCTAGTGAAGGCATGGATGAAGCCAAATATGAGTCAGCGTCAATGTCTGACTGATGCTGGTGTTAGGCTATATGATCTCAGGATAACATGTGACAATTAGTAATTAGCAACTTGCTGAAATGATAATCATATAATCTGACACTGATGCTCTTATGCCTTGTCTCATATTATTTTGAGGTTATAGGCCTATAACACTTAGCAAGTAGTCTAACGATATGTTGAAATGATAATCACGTCATTGTTACTGTAGTGAAATATATAAAAATAAAGACAAATAAACATGATCCAAACAAATAATTTTCAATGAATCCATAGGAATCCTCTGTGGATGAGAAGTCCCTGGATGAGACTAATTGTTGACTCAATGGTACCACCTTGTGGCGCTTTTTAGAACATCTAAAACATGCTTTTTTGTGTGTGTGTGTGAATGATGTAAACATTTCATTTCACGTGGTTTATACAATTTGTTTTCGAAGAGACCAGCTTTACTACCATTCAAATCTTTCAAAAACATTCCTACAAAAAAAAAAAAGTTTTACTGATCACAAACGTTTGAATGGTAGAGTATAATTCTCAGATACTGCATATGCATGAAAAAAGCAGAAAGCACAAATTAAAGTGCACAAATATGTGTGCATGTAGCCCAAGTATGAATAAGAGTACCAATATGCTCCAAATACAATAATAAAGGATTTTACCAGACAACAGATTATTATATCATTGATAATCAAAATCTATGCACTCACCATTCAATTAAGGTCATACGTAGTTTGCACCTTTAATGTGTCCTCGGTGCTGTTGCTAACAATGTGATTTGTGACTCATTAATTGCACACTTTACCTTACCGGTGTTTGGCTCCAAGAAGTATCTCTATGACTACAAGCAATATTGCTGTTTACACAGAGGTACAAGGTAAACACCTTGTGGTGTTAACAAGAAAATCTGAAATGTGAAGGAAACATAAAATAAGTCAATCAAAATTAGTTCAGTTTGTTTTTCTTCTTAGTTCTTTAGCATCTTATGTGAAAGCATGATCTCATCATATCAGGTAGCATAAATGTTTTCCACAGTGAGTTGTCTAACATGTGCTGTATGTTTATAGTGTTTGTGCTCATGAATTCATTTTGAGCAGAAATAGCTTCGTGGACTCCACAGACCAAGTAGACTACTATGCTGTAAGAAAACACTGTCCTGCTAACCTAGTCAAAGGTACAGTACACTATTGACACTATTAAAGCTTTTAATCATACAAACATTTTTCAAATGTATTCTTCATGCAGATCCAATATTTGGTGTATCTCAGAGTTTAGATCTCTATCACTGTCAGACTCTGTTCCGTGTCTTGTGGTTGTTTTGCTCCTCATGTGCCTTCCTTTCCCATGTTTAATTTGTCCCAGGTGTTTCCCTTGATGTTTCATTGCTTCCAGGTGTGTCTCGTCATCCCCTCCTCCTGTGTGTATGAATGGGGTTCCCTGTGTGTGCTCCAGCATCCGGTATTGTTCATGTCATGTATAGCGTGAGTGTTCCATGTGTTGATTAAACCCAGTTGGATTAATGTACTCCTCGTCTCTCTCCTTTCCTTGTTCCTCAGTCCGCTCAGCAGTGCACCCGTGACAGAATACCGGACCTAAAAAGTAAGCGGCACCCCCTCTCGTTTTTTGAAAGTTTTTTTTTTTTTTTTCCCCCGTGAGTTCCTCCACGTCCCCAAATGGAGGAAAGAGTAATGTTTATTGCGTTGGCTCAGGCGAGCCCAGACCCCATCGTCTTTGCAACGGCGTTCGTGCCGCTTGCCCTCACCAGCTCCCTCGAGGGGGAAACTACGGTGGCCGAGAGAGCTCAACGCGCTGCAACTTAAGAAAACACATGCAAATTGAAAAAACACCAGCAAATTAAGAAAACATCTTCATCAGTTTGACAACACACGCGCTGCAAATCCTCACAACACATGCAAATGAAGAAACGCTGCAAATCCTCACAACACATGCAAATGAAGAAACGCGCTGCAAATCCTCACAACACATGCAAATGGTGGCAAGCCCCAAGGACGTTAGTGTGGCAAGCCCCACGGACAATAACGTGGCAAGCCCAAAACTCGCTCCAGTGTCGGCTCCAGCCCCAGAGCTCGCTCCAGTCCCAGCTCCTCGAAGGCGCTTTGTTGTGCCTGCTCCTCCAGAGCGCCCTCCAGTGCCAGCACCACGTAAGCGCTACCCTGCTCCCCAGTTAAGCCCGGGGGGGGGCTCCTGCTCCCCAGTTAAGCCCGGGGGGGCTCCTGCTCCTGCTCCCCAAGGGGCCCCTCCATTAAAGCCTTTCTCACCATAGTTGGGTAAACAGTGGTGAATGAGAGACTACAGCAAAATATTCCCATATGAAAAAAAAAAACTTAATATCATCTCCACGCCTTTCCAAATGAGGAAAAAAAAAAGCAGTGAGAACAGAGAAATGAATCAAATTTACCATCACTTTCAACCATTGATTTAGAAACACCTTCATAGCGGGGGTTTTTGTAATTTAGTGCCAAGGTAATATATATATAAAAAAAAAAATTCTAGGTTTACGATGTTAATAAATGTCACAGTCTGTAAAAAGGTTCAATATAATGATAGTGAACCTGAATTTCCTGAAATGTCAGTTTCAGTTTCTCAAACTCTATTTCTCCCTGTAGTCTATTACTATGCTGTGTGCTGGTTTGTTTTTGTACACGAGTAAGGTAACAGCTGTTGTATGTGCACTCGGTTTTGGCAATTTGCAGTAATGACGTGAGAAAAGACAGGCCTCCTAAATCATAATGTCTCTTGGCAGGTTTTCTATGGCTACAATGGAAGAGCGGGCATTTCATGATGACAGATGTGCTATCTGCTGGGAAAGGATGTACACAGCATACAAACTGCCCTGGAGGCACCTTTTCCATAAGAATGAAAATGACCACATTACAGATAGAGAAGGATTTATTAGTTACAAGAAATTACATATCCACCCTAGATGATGGCTAAGTCCTCTACGGTATGTGAATATAATCTGTTATGCAGCACTGAGTTGAATGGGTGACTATAAAGTATTACGCACTGCTGTGGAAATATATTAGACAATTTCCTAGGAAATCTCTTTAAATGGTCTCCAAGATGCTGGTACCAGGCTGTCTGTGTTTTCAGGTCATGCTTGCGTTCCTGGCTAGAACAGGAATATGTCATGTCCCACATAGGATGTCTGTAAATTTCAGTGGCAGTCATACCAGAAATGAGCAGGAGGGGGCCTCACTGTCACTCAGTTCGGGCCCAGCTGCTGTGGCAAATACAAACGGAGCTCCACAGTCACCTCTTACATTTTCACTTTTCATAGTTATTCTTCATATTGCCCTAATGGTTCTGTGGTCACATCTGAAGACTCAAAAGTGAATCCTTCAAAATGTCAGTATATGCACATCTGCTTTTTATTATGCTTTTTAACAGTTTGATTATTGCTCTAAAGTAGAATGTTAGACATTCCCTCTGAAGCTATTCTTTAATCATACTTTAGGATCATTTTGTTTGGGGTACCTATTTGGATTCACTTTCACTTAGAGTAAAACCATCTTTTTTGCGTTTGGCATGAATTGTTTTCTGTTGAAATAGTTACCACTCACATTAACTCCATTGTTAAAAAGGCCCAGCAGAGGTTGTACTTCCTTCACCAGCTGAGGAAGTTCAACCTGCCACAGGAGCTGCTGAAACAGTTCTTCTCGGCCGTCACTGAATCCGTTCTCTGCACTTCTATAACTGTCTGGTTCAGCTCAGCTACCAAATCTGACCTCAGAAGACTACAGAGGGTCCGGAGTGCTGAGCAAATCACTGGCACAACCCTCCCTTCTCTCCAAGAACTGTACTCTTCCAGAGTGAGCAAAAGGGCTAGCAAAATCACTCTGGACCCCTCACATCCAGCACACTCCCTCTTTGAACTGTTGCCAGCTGGTCGACGCTACAGAGCTCTGAGCACCAGAACGGCCAGACACAGGAACAGTTTCTTCCCTCAGGCAATCCATCTCATGAACACTTGACAATAACTGTGGAACACACACTATTTATTCACTCATACACTTATTTATCTAACACACATACTTAGTCTACACCTCAAATTTGCACATAATATACCTGTACATACAAAAAAACTGTCTATTGTAATATACCTGCACATACAATTGTCAATTTATATATTTTTATTCATTATTTTTTATTCGTTTATTATCTGTGTTTTTGTTCTGTCGCTGTCATTGTTACACTGCGGAAGTTTCTGTCATGAAAACAAATTCCTCGTATGTGAAAAGATACCTGGCAATAAAGCTAATTCTGATTCATATTATGCCATACAATAATTACCAAAAAAATGTTTTGTTCATTCCCTTTGGCCACAGGTGTACTGCACAGATAATTAGAAAATTCAAATTTTTATCTGATTGCCATTATCCATTTACTGGTTTTCAGGTACACCAGGAAGAAGAGATGTTTCATCAGGTAGACCTACCAGAGTAGTCAATTCTAAAGGTTCAAACCGAATTAAGAAGAATGTACCACTGACTGCATTTCTCAGTGCCTCTAGCAGAGCCCTAGCAGAATAAATTATTTTATTCATAAAAACAGCTGCCTCTTATAGTTGCAACATGCAATTAGCCAAGTGTGAGCAAAAGTGCTTCCTTTGTGTGTGTTTTTTTCTTTCTCTCTCTCTGAAAATCTATTTGTGTCTATATCAAGCTAGGATGGCTTTAGTGTGATGGATTTGTAAGTTGACATTTGCCACACATTTAAGCTCAAGTTCTGCTGTTTTTTTTTTATTTTTTTTTATTTTTTTAAAGATAATCAGCATGATACATTGTGGTTTTGCATGATCTATTTAATATTTTTATAAAATTTTTAGATGTTTTTACTTTAATAAAGCTTTAAGCTTTAATAAGTCAAACCTTTTTGATGTATTGTAGAACTCTTGACTCATAATATACATTGTGTGTTTTCTGAGAACATGACAACTTTTTAATCTTTTTTTTTCATCATATGTATATGTAGGCCTAACTAATTAATTTATCTAACATGTTAAAGCGTGTGACAAAATCAGACAGAACATTTATTTTCCCAAAAGCTAGTGTTTTTCACATGTGCTCCCAATTACAGTTCATTTATGTCAGTGTTTATGTGCCTACGAAGAACACGCGGAAGGGGGCGACACTTCTCCCAAGGGCACACCACCAAGCGTTTTAAACTGAAACATACTGTATAGAAAAACACATGGGCAAGTCTTTAAATACCGCAGAGAAAAACGGATTACTCCACACAGCATAAACATCTCTTCACGTCCATGAGTATTTTAAAGCAAACCTCCCGACGCGGTGAGTAATAATGGCATTTGTAATATACTACTGTGTATTTTAAAGATGGACATTGCAGGCGGGCTTGATACTAATTGGCATTACGGAGTAGGGGGAGATCCGGATTTCTAACACTTTGCTGTTCACTCTTTTTTTCCTCCTGGTGTATATTTTCAAAGACAGTTAGGTTTACTGTTAGGATACGCACACGTGACTATTACATAAATGTTGAACATCTTTAGTCCAGGAAAAAATATATAGTTAATTGAATACACGGTGTCTCATAGCGAGGCGTGTTCACACTACACATAAGATAGATGCATTTGTTTGACATATACACTAGAATGTTTTTAAGCTGTATGTTCCATTAATGTTAGAAAAACATGAAAAAGATACCATCGATGTTTTTGGCAACAGACAGAAGTGTTATCAGTGAAGTGTAGGCTATGTGGCCTGTGGGTTTGCTGACAATATCCTGTTGCCAGAAAGTGGGTAAAGTTTTCATAAAATAATCCCATGCAACTCGTCCCATATTCCAAGTGTTCTGAAGGCATATGGTAGGGTTTGGCGAGAAACAAACCGAAAATGTAATCTAGCTATTATTAAAAGGTTAGTTCACCCAAAAATGAAAATTCTGTCATTAATTACTCACCCTCGTGTTGTTCGAAACCCATAAGACCTTCGTTCATCTTCGGAACACAATTTTAAATATTTTTGAGGAAATATGAGGGCTCTCTGACCCTCCCATAGACAGCGAGGTAACTACCACATTCAAGGTCCAGAAAAGTACCAAGATGATCGACAAAGTAGTCCGTGTGACATCAGTGGTTCAACTGTAAGCTACGAGCATACTTTCTTGCGCAAAGAAAACAAAAATAACGACTTTATTCCACATTTTCATCTCTACTTCATCACTTGTGGATGTGTGTTCACGACAGTATCATGACGCGAGTGTGTGGCGGTGCCGGCGCTGACCCAGATCTGGCATAATGATGTCATCACGACGTATCTGGGTCAGCGCTGGCGCCGCCACAGAATTTTCATTTTTGGGTGAACTAACCCTTTAAGCAAAAATCTTCGGTCGTTGCGATCTACATTCATGCGAAGGAGCAGTTCGCGCCAGCGCGCCAAGGAAAGCACACAAGCAAATCATTTTGAGAAATCAAGAAGAATAAACTCATGACAAGAAACACGAGGTGTATAAACCTCAAAAGCATGTGTTTTCTTTCTTTTCTGAGGTGAATATCTGCGAGTCAGACGGTTGTCAAATGAACGAATAATGTAGGCCAACTAACTCAGGCCTATTCTTTTCGTGTTAATAATTACAATGATTTAATTTACAACCAATTCAATCTTTTAAAACTCAGCATTTAATCATTTTGTTATTTATAATTAAATCTTTGGCATTTACAGGCAGGCCCGATTCCAGAATCAAAACACTGTTCTGAAATTAGTGATGGTGCTCTATAGGAATGTAACGATTAACCGCGAGCCGGTTGAAAATCGATTAAAATATGTGACGATTCAAATCGGTTGAGATGCTAAACAAATCACGATTCAATTAGGGGTAGGTGTTTATATGAATATATGTCTGAGGGGAACTTAC
>NW_015505537.1:1100267-1118240 GCF_001515645.1 Sinocyclocheilus grahami | reverse complement strand
GTTATTTAGCAGACGCTTTTATCCAAAGCGACTTTCAAATGAGGACAATAAAAGCAATCAAAACCAACAAAAGAGAAATGCAAGTGCTATATTAGTATATTATTATAGTGTTATATTTCAATTTCACAAAGAAACGTGCAGCATTTTGTCCAAGCAAAAATAAAAGGACACATTTAATTTATAATTTGTCTTAAATCTCATTTTGTAAAAAAAAAAAACAATCGTGAATCGAATCGTGAAATCAAAATCGTGAATCGAATCGAATCGTGAGTTGAGTGAATCGTTACATCCCTAGTGCTCTAGCCTTCATGCACATAGAACGAGGTTCTGTTATAATCAATAAAGCTCTACAATGCACAATTTACAGCGTAGGCTGTCTACACTTTGATACAATGAGAGGATTCGCGCGAGCGCACAGAACTCGACACTGAACAAAAACTCTGGCGTTTTAAGCGATGAGTGGATTGATTGTAACACCTTTGACTGGCCATTGTGTTCAATTAAGAAATCGGATATGTCTGTGATTGGCTGTATTGCTAAACGCTGCAAAAAACATTGTAAAAACGTTGTAAATAGAAACCTATGTACATAAATACGGACTGAAGCACTTGGCAAAAGTTGCAACAGTATCAGATGATTCTCCGGGGCCCTAGGCGGTTGCTTACTTCGATTATTGGTTTAGTCCGTCCCTGTGTATAGCTGAGAATACTGGACAGCAAATGGCTTCAGAGAAGGTTGTAGTTGCACCACTTGCAAAAAAATGGTGTTGTGATGTCTTTTGATTTCAGACTACTTCTCTTTCTCTTTACTCAGACACAATGACCTGGCACTACGTCTGAGGATGCACTTTAAAAACAAATTGAGCAATTTCAGTATACACAACAATTCTAAAGTGGCTACAGATATTAGACGCCTCGCTGCTGGTCATGTTGGAGGACAGGTAATTTCTATTGGCTGATCTTAATTATAATCTGTATCTTTAACTATCCTGTACCGCCTTTTGCTATTAAGTATCATTTGTAAATTTAAAGTCACAAACCTATATTTGTGTATACTGTAGGCTATATTGTGTAGATCAAGTGCTGGGCCTGACGAACAAGGTTGTTCTGCCCCAAATTCACTCACAGCTTCTAATATTTTGCAGTTCAATAAGCAATATATGATCTTTAACCATTATCTTAACTCCACTCTCCTCTTATAATTTCTCACTGAGAAATCAGTCCCCGAAGTCACTGAATTTCACTGAAACTGTTAATTTCTCTCAAAAATTGTCATTCTTAGACATTTTGGACCCACAAGTGAGTTGCCAGTTTGCTGTTTTGGTTATTTTATGCATGATTAGAGATAAATAAGTCCTTGATATTTGTCAGGTTTTTGCAGCGTACGTGTTGTGCACGGCTCAGGACAAAGATGCTGTCAGACTGACCTTGGAACAGATTGATGTAATTCGTCGTATGTGTACTGAAAACCCAGAGATGGAACTGGTCACCACAGCTGAAGGTACTATTGCACCTCAACCTCCACCTGACCTAAAGAAATTTCACTTTGCTGTGATTGAACATTTTGAAGATTTCAACTTTATGCTGAAGTTTAGAGAATTAAAAGAATAGCCTATTATAGAGAAACTTTTGCTGTAACATTGACGTTTATAGGTTGTGTCATCTCAAAATCTTTCTCAAAACAAACTGCGTTTGAGTTGAGCGAGTTCTGCAGCAGGTAGAAAACTATTATATTTATTACAGTTTTGTCTTCCAATGACTGATTACTTTTAGTCCTGACGTGTCTTCATTTTATTTCTCCATCTTTTAGAGCATAATCAATGAAAAAATGAAAACCCTGTCATCTTTCATACATCTTCAAGCAGTTTGTTGCTTAGAGGGAAAGAAATTCTGTCATCATTTATCATGACTTTATTCCTTATGTGGAATATAAAAGGTATTTGGAGAAATGTTTTTTTTTCTCCATACAATGCAAGTCAATGGTCACCAACACTGTTTGGTTGCCAACATTCTTCAGAATATCTATTTTTATGTTCCACCAAAGAAAGAATGTCATGCAATCTCATGAGGGTGAGTAATTGATGATAGAACTTTTAGCCTCTCCAGGGAAAGTTTGATAATAGAAATCTTAATGAAATGACAGTTCTTTCGGAAGTCCATATCTGGAGAGGCTGTTATAAATTATCTCCAGTAAATTCCAAATTAACAAGATTCTTGCCTACACTTGTGTAAGTGAAAAGAGAAGAGACCATTATGCAATCTCACAGCTATCTGCCTGAGGATATTCTCTCTCAACATGATTGGACCAGTGCTGTCCGTATGTAACACTGTAAAACATCTAGATTGCATTTCACGTATCAAAAAAAAAGTTTAGGGTTGATATTTGAATGTTAAGTCTCTTTATGCTCAACAAGGCTGCATTCATTTGATCAAATTAGGTAAAGCAGTAATATTGTTAAATATTATTATAAACAACTTTTTTCTATTTTAATATATTTTAAAATGGAACATTTGTCATGTTACATAAAATGTAACAAAATTTTGCATTTCTTATCAATGTTGAAAACAGTTGTGGAAACCTTGATAAATTGTTTTCAGGATTCTTTGATGAATATAAAGTTTAAAAGAACAGTGTTTATCAGAAATTGTTTTAAATTGATAGATGTTTATTAGAAACTATTACTTTTGATCAATTTAATGCATGATGAATGTATACATTTCTTCAAAAAAAAAACATCTTACTGATCCCAACCTTTTGAACAGAGGTTTATAGAAGTGTTTTTGGTGAAATAAGTGTAGTACTTGGAGAAGATGTTGTGTAATATAATGTAGAAAGAACTAAGACTATGACAGCATGATATTAGACATGGTTTTTTAGAGATTGAACAATGTCAAAAGACAAGTGCCTGGCTTAGAAACAGCTGTACTCGGCCATGATCACAGCACATTTTATGTTCACCTCATTTTACAGGGAGATATAAAAACTAGTGTCAAAATTAGCGCGTTAACGCAGGCAATTAATTTTTTCAGTTTAATGCGTTAATTTTTTTTAACACAGTTAACGCAGGGCTAGGGTTGGCCACCTCACTCACAAGTGCTGCTTCTGTCACTTTTTAATTTTAAGAACTAAGACTATGACAGCATGATATTAGACATGGTTTTTTAGAGATTGAACAATGTCAAAAGACAAGTGCCTGGCTTAGAAACAGCTGTACTCGGCCATGATCACAGCACATTTTCTGTTCACCTCATTTTACAGGGAGATATAAAAACTAGTGTCAAAATTAGCGCGTTAACGCAGGCAATTAATTTTTTCAGTTTAATGCGTTAATTTTTTTTAACACAGTTAACGCAGGGCTAGGGTTGGCCACCTCACTCACAAGTGCTGCTTCTGTCACTTTTTTCTTTATTTCTTGACAAGAAGTGCATTTATTCAGTCGTAGAACGACTGAGAACATGAGACATTTCAGACGCGCGCTCCACTTCACTTCAGTGCCAGGCGCGAGTCCAACGAGTGTGGAAACGGTACTATGGCAAGCCAAGATGTACGCTACATTTACTCTATAGAGAAATCGCGTTTACATGAACGATTTCTTGTGTTGGAAATTAAATTACTCAAAGCTAATTGAATATTATAAACCAGCACTTATTTATATACATAAAAGGTATTTGTGTAATAAATGATATATACACAATGGGGTTAGTATGCTAAAATGCTGTCCATGTAATTAACAATTATATTAAAGTATGATAAAGATATGGAATCGGCCTATGTTCAATGTTAGAGATGAAAATATACAAAAAGTTACTTTGTACATAAATATTTCCTATCAGTTCACAGACACTTCTTCCGCTAAAACAATCTGTGGTAAATTAGTTTGGTCTGGTTCTGTTCATCATTGATTGAGTGAGAACAGTTCAATATTACTGGCTGTGGAAATCAGCGGGCATGGCTCATTATACTACAAGGAAAACGTTGTAAATAACGCACGCTTTTGTGCAATCAGAACGGCGTTTTTTTACGGCGTCCTGTGGCAAGCCGAGCGGCATTAGAAGCGGCGCATTTTACAAACATTAAAACGCCGTTAAATACGATGTTCAATGTTAGAGATGAAAATATACAAAAAGTTACTTTGTACATAAATATTTCCTATCAGTTCACAGACACTTCTTCCGCTAAAACAATCTGTGGTAAATTAGTTTGGTCTGGTTCTGTTCATCATTGATTGAGTGAGAACAGTTCAATATTACTGGCTGTGGAAATCAGCGGGCGTGGCTCATTATACTACAAGGAAAACGTTGTAAATAACGCACGCTTTTGTGCAATCAGAACGGCGTTTTTTTACGGCGTCCTGTGGCAAGCCGAGCGGCATTAGAAGCGGCGCATTTTACAAACATTAAAACGCCGTTAAATACATCTTTTTTTACGATTTACGTAAAATGTCACGTCTCTGAAATGGTTTTCAAAACTGTCCTTGAGCAGCCCAGCACTGTCTCACTCATCTAACACACCTGATTTAACTCGTCAGCTCATTAATAGAGACTTTAAAACCTGAAGTGGGTAAGAAAAGGTAAAAAGAGTTGAGCGAAAATATGATGCATGTCAGATCTGCGTCACGTTCAGCAGCGGCAGCTCTTAAAGAAATAACAGCCGAAACAACCTAATAACCAGCTGATGTCTATTAATCAAAGGACAAAGAAAAAAAGAGGAAAAAATAACTTTTATAGCTTTAAGGATTCATCTATATTTAATGTAGAATTTAGTGTTTGATAACTTCAATTTCTGTATATTTCTGCTGAAGGCCACAGGTAAATATGACATTTATTATAATGGGTTTATGTGACGATTGTTTTAAGTTCACTTAAATTAGAAGTTATTTTTTAAAGTGTAATAAATGTTAAAATTGATAGCTCTCAATTATACTGTAATCCTGAATGGCTATAGTCAATGGTCAAATATTAGGTAAATGTTAAAATTGATAGCTCTCAATTATACTGTAATGCTGAATGGCTATAGTCAATGGTCAAATATTAGGAGGGGGGGGGGCAATTTTATAGAGAAATCAGTATTGGTATCATTGATACTGGCCTTCAGTCATAAAAAAAGATGCCATTAAACAAATATAAAAATATATACTGTCTTTATGTTGTTTGTACATTAATTTGAAGATTGAATGTGAAATGATTGCAATATAAAAGTATATTTAAAAACTTTAATGTTAGGTGGGATTAATCGCGATTAATTTCAGAAAAATGTGCATTTAATTTGTTAATTTTTTTAATCGATTGGCAGCACTAATAAAAACACTTATGTCCATTGTGCTCAGATTATTACTGATGTGGAGAGAAAAGAGAAAAAAGGATTTTTCATTGTTTCACACACACACACACACACACACACAAACGTGTGTGTATGTGAAACAATGTGTAATCCTTTTTTTTTTCTCAACTATTGATAAACAAGAATTTGTGTGTGTATGTGTGTTTAAGGAATGAGGAACAGTGCAAAAATTGCATGTCTAATCAGTATTGAGGGAGGCCACTCCATCGACAGTAGTTTACCAGCACTACGCATGTTCTACCAGCTTGGAGTAAGATCCATGGCCCTCACACATAACTGCAACACCCCATGGTAAATAAAATACTCACCATACATGTACAACATAAGCTTATGATAATAATGTGTACAAACAAGTTTTAATACTGAATTGAGAGAGGAGCACAAATACAACTTATACTGCATACTTACGGACATACTGTCCCTGAATTTTTATTTGTCCATTTCATATAGTTACATTATTAAACTTTCTCCAATAATGTCATGTGTAGGGCTGAGAGCTCATCTAGTTTTTACCAAAATTACCAGCGGAAGAATAACAGCCTGACAGATTTTGGAAAGGTACGTTTTTCTTGACGAATCAATAGTCAATAAAACAATGTAAAACAGATCTTATAAGAAGATAAAGTTTAATGCAAGATAGTTGAACCAAAGTTACAGTTGTATTTAGTTGGGAATTTGACCTGGTATTAAAGGCCTCTTTTGTTCTCTTCTATATTTGGAAATCCCTGTCTTGTGTCCCCCTTTTGAACCCAAAAACTAGAGACAAAAAATACTGAAAGTTCAAAGACGGTTTTCTTTTTGCTTAAAAAAATGCCTTTGATCCTGGAGTTACTAAAATATTCAAGATGGTGATTTGTATATCCTGTTTGCACAGTAGTTCATCATTACCATTGAATTCATTTTTTTCCCCCTGCGTGTATGTTAAAATTGCTGACAAATTACATATAAAAGACGTCTATCATAACATATTATTACAATATTACACACAGTGAACCCATTGTTGTATGAATCAAGTACATGAGAAAAACTTCTGCACAATATTAAAAATCTTAAAGTGCTCAATGAAAAAAACTAATCATGATTATGATGCATTTACTTTGTTTTTGAAGTATAACTTGACTATTATCAGAACCTGTTTTGTGGTGGAATTCACTTTGGCACTGAATATTTGTGATTTACCTCAGAGAATTCACAGTAAACATCCAAATGGGTCCAAATGGATCCAAAATCCCTGATTTGTAGAATTGAACTGAATGGATCAGAACTAACTGCTTTACATGGTTAATTAATTAATTGAATCCCCAGGCAGTGGTGAATGAGATGAACAGGTTGGGAATGTTGGTTGATCTGTCCCATAGCTCGTGGGAGACAGCCAGAGCTGTGCTGAAACATTCTGCTGCTCCAGTTATTTTCAGCCACTCCTCAGCCTATGCTATCTGCAACAATGTTCGTAACGTACCTGACGACCTGCTGCTGCTGCTGGTGAGACCTCCATTTGTTTTGCTACATTAGACATAGTTCCCTCTCAATAAAAAAACTCCAAAATTTTACTGAAAAAAGACCGTAATGGAAATGCCACTTGTCACTTTGTGTTTTTGTCCACTTTTACCAGTATGACATGTATGATATTTTGAAAAGAACAAACTTTGCTTTCTTTCTAGAAAGAAAATGGTGGGCTTATCATGGTGAACTTCTACAGCAGTTTTGTAGCATGTTCATATAACGCAAATGTGTCTATTGTGGCTGGTAAGACTAGATTTCTTTATTTTTTTATTTTTTTATTTTTTTGGTTTTAATTTGAAACTTGTGTTTTTATAGATCATTTTGATCATATAAAGCGGGTGATTGGAGCTAAAAGCATTGGGATTGGAGCAGACTATGATGGGGCACAAGGGCAAGTAAAGATCTCAAATACATCTCATCTATATTGACGTTACAGAATTTTGTTTATGCTCACTTCTTTGCTAACGTACCTCCATGGAATCCATGCTTGTGTAATTCTGCAGTAAACATTGTAGATTTCAGCAGAATATAAACTAAAAATAATAATTTTTAGCTACCAATATCATTGTAGTACTCTCAGCACCAGTTAACACATTTTACAATATTTAAATCCATTCCGAAACATTCATATCCCCTAGAATCACAAAGAAAAGCATGCAGATTATGCTTTTGGCCCTTATCTGTATGTCTGTGTGCATGTGTTTATGCGTGCCTGTATTATTACAGATTCCCTAAAGGCCTGGAGGACGTCTCCAAATATCCAGCACTAATTGAGGAGCTGATATCAAGGAACTGGACTGAGGAAGAGCTGGCAGGAGTGCTAAGACTGAACTTCCTCAGAGCGTTCCGAAAGGTTGAGAAGGTCAGGAAATTAATTTGTGTGTTCAGTTCCTAGTTTAATTAGGTCAGTTAAGATATTTATAAATCTTGACCTCTTTAGGGGCAGTATAAATACTGCAATTGACATTAGTAAACATAACATAGTAAACATATACTTAATGTGCATAGCCGAATTATTGTCTAAACTTTCTCACACACATACTTACATTTTATTCCTCAGCTTCTTCCTTTCTTGCACTACAATAGTGATCTTTACAGCCAAATGGAAATTCCTTCCAGTTCCTTTTATTTTCTTTAAAAACTCCTACTGCCTTTTGTCCTGCTCTCAGTGATCCCCATTAATTTATCTCATAATATTACGGCCACTATCTTCCACCCTCATCTAACCCTCTTCTTTTAAATTACAGTTGTTATTGAAACATCCACTCAAATCTCTCTCACCTTATTAAGCCAAACAGACAGAGAAAGTGTATCTATTACATCAGGGCTGCCTACTCCCATGTGTTTGGCACTGTTCTCACGCCACACACCCAAAAACATAGAGAGCAAAGAGGACATTGTAGTGTGCTGACTAGCGAGACAGAGTAGGCAGCACTGTGCAGCAGTGAGTAATTCTGAGAAATAGGGGGAAATGCGTAACTTAATTGTAGTTTATTTCCATGCATGCTGAGTAGTCAGCCTCCCTCTCATCTTGCACTGTGTAAACAGGCAGGTCAGTGATTTGAGTTTAGGTTAGTAACTAATATGCTCTGTAGACTACATAAAAATAAGCTAGTCGTAATAAAGTTTTTTTTTTGCACTATTGCAGCAGTTATTTTATACAACCACTGTCAGACAAAATTCTGTTGACAGGTTTTGATTTCTTTTTTTAACAAAACAACCCCATACAGCCCACCGCACCCCCCACACGAATTCTTACTCCAAGCTGAAATGAGTTGGCAGCCCTGCTATACATGTAGTATAAATACATATGACATGTTACCATCCTGTTCTTGATAAGTTATGATAAGATTCCTCCTTATCCAAATGTCACTGCACTGGTTCAGCACATTCAGTCTGATGAGATTTTATCAAACTGTATCTGCACCCAGTTTGGACCCCAACCAATGCAAGAAATAATAATTATTTATTAAATAATTAATAAATAATTATTTATGAAATTATTAATAATTTCATAGATTAGTTTATATATTTATACATGTAATTTCAAAACACAATTTTTTTAAATCAACATTCATTTAATTCACTTTAAGGACCTGTGTACTGAAATACTGTAAGTGTTACACATTCTTATAGTTTGTATATTAAAAGTATTTCCCTCAGTGTGATCAAAGCACATTTGGATATATGTTAAATACTTCTCTCTCTCCATATGTTAAGGTACGTGATGATTTTCTGCACATTTCACCCAGTGAAGTTGAAATCTCCCTTTCGGAAGTAAACAACAGCTGTCGTGTGATGCTGATCCATCCAGTCTTGCCCAAAAGTAGCCATCGAAATGGAAACGCTCCATTGATGCCTGTGAAAGCTTTAATCTACTTCATCTTACTTTGGATCCAGTCACAGTAATCTAACAAACAATTAATCAACTAGAGACAGTATACAATATAAATGTTTACCACAGACTGCTTGGCCAACAAAAATCTCAACAAGACCAGGAGTACATTTGAAGTAAATTTGCTGACTGAAACTGACACATTTAGGTGCTTTGACTATTTTGGAAACGGTTATGTTTGGTAACAGTTTATGAAGACCATACTTTATAACGGTTTCTTAATATGCATAGCTAGTGTACAGATCACATGAGATAACAAAATGACGTAACAAACCGCATTGTTGCATTATCTTGTACTTCTTTAGCATATCAGTAAGAAGCATCTGTTTCTTTCGATCTGTCTGGTATTTCCCTTTTGCAGAAGTAGATATAAAAAATATACGAAATATTTAAAAAAATTAGTTATATTTTTATTGAATACAAAAATATTGTAGTATTATTATTATTAAATTATTACTTTCCAAACACATTTGTCAAACACTGACTCGCTGTTTAGACTAATAATTAGTTCTACCTTAAACTCTGATGAACTGCTCAAACTTAAAGATCAATCTTTTGGAAGCACTGGAGAGCCATAGCGTATACTTGTTTTTCTATGCAGATGACACAGTCTTTCGATAATACTGTATTCGTTTATTATAGGAGGAAATAAAATTGTCATCAACTTTACAATGCAATAATGCCTGTTTTTTTTCTAGCTTCTTTTTGTTAATCCACAAGGTATGCAGTTAGAGGTTGTCTTCTCTGAGGCAAAAATAAGATCATATAATACATGTAACATGTTCTGCAATTCATAGTGCACTTTATTGCAACTTTTTCATATTTTTAGTTTTTAAAATACATTTTTCTTAATACTATACATAAAAGCATGTTTCATTAAGTGTTTAATCTTTATCTTTAACATAAAACACTGTAGAGATGTAACACATTCCATAAATGTTGTTAATCAATACAGTCTTCCATATATTCTTCTATTTGTATAACAAATGTATATTGTCTGTACAGTAATCATGCCTTAAAAAATAATAAAGACTTTGTATCGGTATCCAAAATGTCTCATTCTCAATGCGAGTTGTGTACTAAAATGCAGATTTTGAAAACGAATTGTTCATTTATAAAGAATCTTTTTTCTCTTAAAAAACGTTATACAAAATCTAGCCATCCCATTTCAGCTCCTTTGGTTATTTTCTAAAGCTAATACTTTCAATACAATGGGGAGTTTCTACAAATAAATAAAGACAGAATAAATAAAAAATACAAGCAGTCAAATAGAAATTTAAGTTTAGCACTTGCGTTCTGAATGGCAGTCTTATACCAGGAAGCACTAGATCTGTTACTTGGGCAGTGAAAGTCAAGATAATCACATGTGCTCGTTTTTCATTTAGTCGCCCTGTACAAAATAATGTTATGCATGTAATTTGTTATATTAAAAGGATACAGAATAATTCTCTTCTAAATGAGCTACTGTTAACCGTTGTGAAATATTTTTCTTGGTTCTGACCCAAGCCACAATATTTTCTGCACTGTTAGCATGCTTGATATTGTATGTTGCTACATCAGCGATTCGTATTTATCACTGGTGGCAAAACCTCAAATATTTTAAAATTGGGATTGTCTACTTAATGTCATACGTAAGCAATATTGTTGCTAGAATCATCTGTTTTGTTTTTTTTGTGTGTAGCACACATGGCATAAATTCCAAAGTGATTCTGAATGTTATAGTGTGAATGTGGAAGGGGTTCAGTTGAAAAGGGACACAACTGAAACAGGCCAAATGTGCCATTGAAGTATTTCAAGTGAAATTAATTGATCAAATAGTGCACTTTAGTGTAAAACCCCTTTTCATGAACTATGATATGTTTAGGCTGGCATAAGATGTTCAGTATGCATATTCTTTATATGCCACTTTTTTAGATAGAGTAACAAACAGTAACAGTGGTCTATGTATTGATCTTTGGCCATTCAGGAATAGATAGTGATGACCTCACGACCTCCACCTCTTACAAGCAGCACTCTCTCTAGACCCTCAGTTAACACCTCAAGAAATTCCATATCTGAAATCGGAGTTAAAGAAACAGCAGGAGAAGTAGCAATACATTTATATCATAAATAATAGGGATTTTTGCACAAACAAGGCATGTTGGATTTATCTATATCTTACCAAAAATGAAGCAAACAGCAAAAGAAAGCTTTAATACAGTACTTAAAGTATATAATTCTTTGGGAAGGATACAGTTTTCATCTCCCTCTGGGTTGCGTGGAGGTCCTGGCATGTTCAGCAGCACAAGTCTGGCATCATGGGATCTATTAACAATAACCTCATTCAGCTTCACTGCTGTGTGCATCCGCCGAACATTAGATTGGTCACTGTAACAAACACACAGACTTTTGATTTAAACTAAGGTGGATCAATATGTTTGGCAAACGTGTGGAATTTAAAAATAAATAAATAAAACAAACTAGGACCTTTCAGGATTATAGGTACACTCTTAAAAATAAAGGTGCTTCAAAAGGTTCATCAAGCGATGCCATAGAAGAACCATTTTTGGTTCCACAAAGAGCCATTCAGTCATAGGTTCTTTAAAGAACCATCTCTTTATTACCTTTTTATAATCTCAAGAACCTTTTTTCGCCACAAAGAACCTTTTGTGAAACAGAAAGGTTCTTCAGATGTTAAAGGTTCTTTATGAAACCATTTAGACAAAAAGGTTCTTCTATGGCATCGTGAAGCACCTTTATTTTTAAGAGTGTAATACCACACTGAAAGTACACAAGCATGCACACCCACATAGTTTACTTATGTAAATACAACAAGGAACAAACATCCTCTTTATGCTAACCATAAAAATCAAATAGGTCTATTATAGAAACATAAAAAGTAAAACCTACTACTTTGTGCCAAATACAGTGTTGATAGTGTACAGTGGTGGCATTCCAGTTCTTGTTCCTGCTTGCCTACTCACGGTTTAATGCTAATTAGTTCTCTGAAGTTTTCTGGTGCGTTGCTTCGGTTTCGTCTTTCTGCTTCTATTTTTTCACTAGTCCAGGTCATCTGGTTTTTCTCTGGTAATACTTCAATGGTTTCCTCTTCTTCATCTGAGTATAGACTGCCCATTCTTATCAGCGAGTGTCTGTCCTTCACTAGCTGAGCCTACAGTAAAGAGTAATGAGACCACACTTAAGAGAGCTGCTACTGCAGTCAACAGGACATTAAATGTGTCGCTAGCATGGAGCATCAAGTATGACAGCACTCATGGCATTCCAGTTCTTGTTCCTGCTTGCCTACTCACGGTTTAATGCTAATTAGTTCTCTGAAGTTTTCTGGTGCGTTGCTTCGGTTTCGTCTTTCTGCTTCTATTTTTTCACTAGTCCAGGTCATCTGGTTTTTCTCTGGTAATACTTCAATGGTTTCCTCTTCTTCATCTGAGTATAGACTGCCCATTCTTATCAGCGAGTGTCTGTCCTTCACTAGCTGGGCCTACAGTAAAGAGTAATGAGACCACACTTAAGAGAGCTGCTACTGCAGTCAACAGGACATTAAATGTGTCGCTAGCATGGAGCATCAAGTATGACAGCACTCAGTTTGTGACATGAAATGCTGTATTTCATTACAAAATGTACACTGATGCATTTTGTAATCAGAAAGACAAAAGCCAATTGCATGTTTCTACCATGCAGTAACGGCATCACAGTTAGTGTACAAAAATCTAAACCACAAAATGCATTTTGTATTCATTTTGTGAATATTAACCCACAAAATGGGTTTTGCATTTTTTTCTACAAATTATTCATTTTCATAAATGTAATATGCCTGAATGACAACAGTGTCAACGGTCATGCCAAACACTGACTAGTGCACTTATATGCACTATATTACATTATTCTGGTTAAAAAAGATCTATAGATTATAGAAAATAAAAATAAAATCCTGCACACAATATCCTTTGAGAAAAGAAAAAAAATCTTTCAGGGACCATACAAATTGCGCAAAAGTGCTCAGTACACAGACAAAATGTTTGCGATATCACACCATCATCAGTGTCATCAGTGTCATAGTAGAATAGAATAGAATAGAATATAGTATATACAGAATACAGTCATAGTTGGTACTGTCCCCATTTTTGATGCTTTTTTACTTTATGATATTTAGTTCACAAAATGTACTTTGTGACATGCTGTCAAAACAAAGAAATTTCATTTGACCCACAAAATGGGTTTTGCATTTTTTTCTACAAATTATTCATTTTCATAAATGTAATATGCCTGAATGACAATAGTGTCAACGGTCATGCCAAACACTGACTAGTGCACTTATATGCACTATATTTCATTATTCTGGTTAAAAAAGATCTATAGATTATAGAAAATAAAAATAAAATCCTGCACACAATATCCTTTGAGAAAAGAAAAAAAAATCTTTCAGGGACCATACAAATTGCGCAAAAGTGCTCAGTACACAGACAAAATGTTTGCGATATCACACCATCATCAGTGTCATCAGTGTCATAGTAGAATAGAATAGAATAGAATAGAATAGAATATAGTATATACAGAATACAGTCATAGTTGGTACTGTCCCCATTTTTTATGCTTTTTTACTTTATGATATTTAGTTCACAAAATGTACTTTGTGACATGCTCTCAAAACAAAGAAATTTCATTTGAAAAAAAAGTGCTTGTGCTAACTTTCTTGCACAATATTAGTTTGTGGTTTAGCATGAAATAATACAATGACTACATTTCAGTAGACAAAATTACATGAAAATACTTTTAGTATAGAAAAATATTTTGTGTAACATTAAAGTAAATACTTCAAAATAACTTTGGCAAGGGTGTTGTCACAATTTGCCTGTTGGAGGAGCGAGGAGACGAGGAGTTAACACAAAACGAGAGTCTTTAATCATCCAGGAGGGAAACACAGGGCTAACAGGAACAACGGAGTAGCACAACATGACGTAAGACACCGAACACAAATCAAGGGGCAGACCACACCATAAATACACAACTCAACGAGAATAATTGGGGAAACACAGGTGAACGTAATGACTAATTAGACGGGAGAAACTAGGTAACTGGGAACACATGGGGAGGAAAACAAACACACAGACAGTCCAAGGGCGTGACAGGTTTGTCATTTCATAATATATATAATATATAATATAATATATACTTCTGTATAACTGGTAAAAAAAACTGTGAACATCCTGTGGCTACAGTGTTAGTACAAAAGACACATAAGTGAATGTCTCAGTACCTCTCTGTCTCTCTCTGCACTGGACAGCCTCATTTGTTTTAGCATCTGTGACCTCTGTTCCATCATCAGTGTCCGCTCATACGTATATGCTGAGATATCGCTGTCATGCTGCAAATAACAACATTCGACATCATGAAATTATAATGGCATAAATACATTATGTGATAGGGTGGGATGTGAAGTATTAATAGCAAAGCTAAAGTGTTCTGTATACCATCTCAACCACTTCCACCTCTGCTTCTAATCTGAGCTGGTACAGGAAGGTTGCCAGATCCTTCTTCATCTGAATGCTGTTATCGTCCATTTGAGCCACAGTGAAGATACGCATCTTACATTTACGCCACACCTGAAGTACAAGAAACCAAAAAATATATGTTTTATTAAAAAATATTTTGATTGTCAGAACAAATATAGCCAGAAAGCATCTAAAACATAAATTACACAATAAATCTATTTCCCATGAAGTCTTTTTCTATTTAAATTACGTGTATTTTAAAAAGTATCAATGATTAATTGTTCACCTTATGTTGTTTGAGAAGGAAAGGCAGCAGCATGAGCATTCCACCATCATGGACAATCCACCACACATCAATATATTAGAATAGAATAGAATAGAATATAGTATATACAGAATACAGTCATAGTTGGTACTGTCCCCATTTTTTATGCTTTTTTACTTTATGATATTTAGTTCACAAAATGTACTTTGTGACATGCTCTCAAAACAAAGAAATTTCATTTGAAAAAAAAGTGCTTGTGCTAACTTTCTTGCACAATATTAGTTTGTGGTTTAGAATTTTTTTGCATGAAATAATACAATGACTACATTTCAGTAGACAAAATTACATGAAAATACTTTTAGTATAGAAAAATATTTTGTGTAACATTAAAGTAAATACTTCAAAATAACTTTGGCAAGGGTGTTGTCACAATTTGCCTGTTGGAGGAGCGAGGAGACGAGGAGTTAACACAAAACGAGAGTCTTTAATCATCCAGGAGGGAAACACAGGGCTAACAGGAACAACGGAGTAGCACAACATGACGTAAGACACCGAACACAAATCAAGGGGCAGACCACACCATAAATACACAACTCAACGAGAATAATTGGGGAAACACAGGTGAACGTAATGACTAATTAGACGGGAGAAACTAGGTAACTGGGAACACATGGGGAGGAAAACAAACACACAGACAGTCCAAGGGCGTGACAGGTTTGTCATTTCATAATATATATAATATATAATATAATATATACTTCTGTATAACTGGTAAAAAAAACTGTGAACATCCTGTGGCTACAGTGTTAGTACAAAAGACACATAAGTGAATGTCTCAGTACCTCTCTGTCTCTCTCTGCACTGGACAGCCTCATTTGTTTTAGCATCTGTGACCTCTGTTCCATCATCAGTGTCCGCTCATACGTATATGCTGAGATATCGCTGTCATGCTGCAAATAACAACATTCGACATCATGAAATTATAATGGCATAAATACATTATGTGATAGGGTGGGATGTGAAGTATTAATAGCAAAGCTAAAGTGTTCTGTATACCATCTCAACCACTTCCACCTCTGCTTCTAATCTGAGCTGGTACAGGAAGGTTGCCAGATCCTTCTTCATCTGAATGCTGTTATCGTCCATTTGAGCCACAGTGAAGATACGCATCTTACATTTACGCCACACCTGAAGTACAAGAAACCAAAAAATATATGTTTTATTAAAAAATATTTTGATTGTCAGAACAAATATAGCCAGAAAGCATCTAAAACATAAATTACACAATAAATCTATTTCCCATGAAGTCTTTTTCTATTTAAATTACGTGTATTTTAAAAAGTATCAATGATTAATTGTTCACCTTATGTTGTTTGAGAAGGAAAGGCAGCAGCATGAGCATTCCACCATCATGGACAATCCACCACACATCAATATATCCATCAGAAAAGCGCTCATGATTGCTGGGATAGAATGATACATTTTTTGGGACCATCAGAGCAAGGTGGGCAGCTGTAGTGCACCGGACTGTATCTACAATTGAGAGAATATGAAAGAGGAGTAGATTGACGTCAGCCTTTCTAAGTACTGTGCTTCAGTGCAGACAATTACAAGTGCACATAATTCAAATAAACCTTTCCCAAACTCTTGTTCTTACTAATAAAGCTTTTCCAAGCCCGTGGGTCTTCACTCTGTCTCCAGCCATATGGCCAACCCATAACGACTGTGTTATGTTTCATTCCTCCCAGACCACAGGACTGGATGAGGTGCGCGATCCCCTCTCGCACTTTGGAGGCGACCACCACTTGACAGAAGCCCTTCACCCGCTCAATCTCCATCATACTCTTTATTGCCTGGTGGAGGGTATGGAAACCTAATTTAGTGAAATCTCTCAGCACACTCCAGAGAGGCTGATAGAGCTGCAAAAACAGTAGACCTAATTTCGTGGCAACTACAAATATTGAATATGGCTGCAAGTTCATAAAGTATAAAGTAACCATTGTTGTATTTGCATCTGTAATTTAGGATCACAGTTACAGTCGTGGTGATGCTAAAAGTGTGCGTAGATCAGGAAACTTCCTCACCTGTTCTGACGCTTGTGTTTCCCCATAGCATTCCAGGAAGTTGCCCTGTATCACTGATCCTACAATGGTTAGACCTTTTCCTGCCTTCAGCTGTGAGGCAAAGGTAAGCATTCTGGGATACTTCACATGCAGGTCCTCATCCAACTTCAGAAGAACCAGCAGTTGTGGCCTATTAGCAATTTCATTTTAATGTTATTGTAGTGTAATTATTATTTATAAAAAAAAATTCTATAAAAAAATAAAATATGTGTGTATAGTATCTAATATAACTGCTTTTCAATATTGTATGCCTACATACACTACTGTTTAAAAGAAAGTATTACTTATATTCAGCACAGGGGCATTAAATTGATTAAAAGTGACTGTGGTGATGTATAAAGTATTAATGTTTCAAATAAAGGCTGACATTTTGAACTTTATATTCATCAAAGCATCATGGTTTTCACTATAATATTAAGCAGCACAACTTTTCTCAACATTGATGATAATAGGAAAAAATATTTCCCGGGCACCAAATAAGCATTTTAGAATGATTTCGTTCTATCATGTGACAAAGACTGTAATAACGGCTGCTGAAAATTCAGCTTGCCATGACAGGATTTTAAAAGGTAACACTTTATTTCGATAGTCCACTTTAGACATTCTATTAACAGCATATATATATATATATTCAATAGGAAAACAGTTATTTTAATAATCATATTTGACAATATTACTGTTTTTTATGGAAGCCCGTTTCCGCCACTGAATAAAAAAAAAAAATTCTGTAAGTCATAATAATGAGAAACTTTCTCATAATAATGACTTAGTTTCTCGTAATAATGAGAAACTTTCTCATAATAATGACTTATTTTCTCATAATAATGACTTAGTTTCTCGTAATAATGAGAAACTTTC
>NW_015505537.1:978392-1099094 GCF_001515645.1 Sinocyclocheilus grahami | reverse complement strand
TCATTATTATGAGAAACTAAGTCATTATTATGAGAAACTAAGTCATTATTATGAGAAACTAAGTCATTATTATGAGAAAGTTTCTCATTATTACGAGAAACTAAGTCATTATTATGAGAAACTAAGTCATTATTACGAGAAACTAAGTCATTATTATGATAAAGTTTCTCATTATTATGAGAAACTAAGTCATTACTATGAGAAACTAAGTCATTATTACGAGAAACTAAGTCATTATTATGAGAAAGTTTCTCATTACTATGACTTACAGAATTATATTTTTTTATTTAGTGGCGGAAACGGGCTTCCATAGTTTTTACTGTATTTAAATGATCACGTAAATGTTATGTTCAGTCTTGGTGAGTATAAGATACTTCTTTCATAAACATTAGGAAATCTTACCAACCCAACTTTTGAACGCTTCAGTACTAATGTGTTACTGACAGTACAAACACTGTTTGAAGTACGCCTACAGGAGTATGTTATTCAAACAATATATCCTGGCTTCTTAAACATTATTTAACTAAATTAAGTGAAGGTGTTCCCAGGTCATTTTCAAATATGTGTTTTGGAAAAATATCGGCTGATAATATTTTAAAGTTAGCATTTATCTACACTTTTTATCTAACATCTTTTTATATATTATCTTCAGTGGTTTGGTTTATATCATTTATTCTATGTACAGCAGTCATTTATTGGGGTTTGTCACAGACAATTAACACATTGTCTGTGACAAACTAACCTCCAGTTTTTGGTGTGGGGTGGTCCAGCCTCCAGGCGAAGAAGAGAGTAACGGGCAGCACTAAGAGACAACCCGCGGATCCCGTCCCCCCATTCCTTCTCTGCTCTAAAAGCGAGAAAAATATACAAGCCAGAGATTTGTGAACTAAAGATGGAGAATTCAAGTGACTCTTCAAGTGCTTCACAGTGATTTACTGTGTTAGTTTAATGGATGTAATTGGAAATCACCTACCCCTGATACTCAATGTATTTGTAGATCATACCAGCAATACCCATCGCTACTATGGCATAGTACCAAGAGGAGATGAACATAAGAGCTAAACACATACTCATGCCCAGAAAAGACAGAGCCCTGAGAGGGAGAGAACAGAGAGCATTTCATAAAAAAAGACCCATTATTTTACTCTACACTATTGTTACAATAGCTGGAATTGTTTTATTGGAAGTAATTTTTACATATCTGCAAGAAGTGAATAGTGGATTTCAATGGCTGAATGATCACATTTGACCTGAATTCAAATGTGACTACAAGAGAAGTTCTCTGGATTTGCACAAATAAGATACGAATGAATGCAAACACAATTTAATTGCACACTTACCAGTGGTAGTATCTGAACCGAGGTCTCCAGTTTGGCGTTCTTAAAAGTGTTTGTACTGCACACGCCAAGTTTACAAAAAGATAACACATCAGGAAAAACCTGTAAAGTAAACAAACAGATATACACATTAGAATAAGTGTCATGTAATACATACAGTACATGCAATAACATTTCAGGTGAAAAACATTTTGACATAAAATGAAACATGAATAAGCATCTTTATTTTGGGCGGGTAAAAAGAATAATAAAAAATGTAAAGGTATTAACGTGATATTCAATATAAAATGACATCTTATTATAGAATTTTGATCATTTATTTTGTGTGATAGTGATGTATCTGTGTGTATATTTGTGCTTTGTCCTCACATGGAGAGAATAGGAGCAACCATATCCAGTGATGCAATGAGGATGCCGAGCTCTGCTATGAGTCCCGTCAGCAGCAGGGCCCACGTGGGCTCTCCATTAGCTTTACCATGTCCAAAAACCTGTGCATGTGCAAACACATTGACACACAGGGACAGAAAGCAGCAGTCAGCTGTTAGCATCACATATTTGCATTTTAGCAAAAACATTTTACATATGACATGCAAATGCTTTCTTTTATGGCTTTTGTGGTTTGACATTCCAGAAAAGGAAGTAAATATAATCCAGGAAGTCAATTTTCATGTTACTGAAATTCTTTTTAACTTCATCAGTCATGTTTTAAGGCTTAAAACATAGTAGTTATACAATACATTATGAACCACAGATAAAAGCTCAACATGCTTCATGTTCAAATTGGTATTGTAATGAAGAAAAGCACCAGGGTGACAAAAGATGTGGAGTGTATATTTGGTATATTTTTTTGCGATCATATATCAGGAGATCTCTTACTCTAAGGAAAGGAATGATGTTATCTTTAGCAATGGCTTGCAGGAGACGAGGAGCTCCTGTCAGGGACTGAAGTCCTGCACCCACTGTGGAGAAGAAGGAGCCAATCACAATGACCCAGGGAGAGGGCCAGGACAGTGTGCCAACCACCAAGTTTTTACTGACAGCATCTCCAAATCTAAAAGGTACACGCAAGAACACATGAGACACAACATGCTTGTTTCCATCTAAAAATGTTGTATTTGTAATCTCTACATTACTTACTTATCTCTCAGCACCACACCCTCAATACAGGCCCCAAACAGAACCACAGAGCTGAAGTCTATCAACGGAGTCAAGGTATTCTATGGAACTTTGAATGCTAAATAAAACTGCTCTTGGAAAAAAAGTTTGTATAACACAAAAATACAAATGAGTCCTAAAATAACATACCGTCGATAAGAGTAATAGTTAAAATCTTGTTTTAAACATAATATCAGTACTACCAACAGCAAAAAGGATACAGACAAGAGAGGTAGTTGTAATAGCCAGGATAGTCCCTATTGGTATAGACTTCTGTGCATCTCTCAGATCTCCAGATCTGTTTGATCCTGCCATTATGCCTGTCCCAGAGATGCAGAGAGACAAAAATACAGAATTTCAAGTAATTTTCCTTCAAGTAATACTTAGATGTGTAAAAAAGATAAAGTGTACATTCAGCTGACAAGACATTATTATACACGTCATTCTCACAACTCACAAAACTGTTTTAGGGAGTTTTAGCTGAACAATTGGTATGTTGTTAAACAACAGTACAGTCCATTAAATGCGCTGTACTTCTATCCTTCACAGCCTCGTTTACATTCCCATCAAAAATGAAATATGGCGCTACCCCAACTAAGGTCTATAGCTGTTCTACATCAACTGCACCTTAACAGATTGGCAAGATATTGCCACTTGCAGTTGAAGGAGCAATTGAAAAGAGCTACTTTCTGCTTCCCACAGTGATGCTTGCATGGCTTGTGCTTACTTTCATTAATTTTTTCTTTCTTTCAAAGGGGGTCATATGCACTAATATTAATCAGGTAACCAAATGTTTGAATTTTACACACCTAATATTACACCTGGATTCTACGACTGACCTATCAGAATAAAGTATTACAGGGAGCTGTGTAATAAACAAATATATTTCTTAACCAAACAGGACAGATGAATTTTACCTGTGGCAGAAGGAAAAAAGATTCCCACCAAGAGGGTGAAGGATGTGGCGATGTCAGCAGACACATAGAAGCCAAAGGTCTCCATGGAGCCATGGACATCAACAGAGGGCAGATTTGCCTTTTCGAGAATCTGCCCTTTCTCCATGTAATCCCCCCACAAGTTTTCTGTACATACACACATGCACAAAGCAGTCCTAATGAAATAAAATGTGCAAAGCCACAAATATTACATGTTAAATAGCAAGTGCCCAGAAAAAGAGAGCCTTTAAATATATCTTATAATTTTCTAATCTGAAATCTTTTCTTTCTTTTTTGACCTAGATGCCATGCTGTGGTCCAGATCAATGTATCCCTACCTTTAATGATCCCACTGGCCAGCCCAGGAATGCCCTGGATCTCTGTTACATTGTTGTGGAGGAAGTACTCGTCACAATGAGCACTACTGAAATTCTCAGAGCTGCAGAAGTTCTTCCACAGCTGGCTGGGAACCGTGTCATTACCGACAACTAGTGTCTTCCCACAGACATCAAACAAATCACGAGCCAATGTGCGGTTTCCTAACATGCAGATCCTACACAATTTAAATGAGAAAGAATAAAAACTACAAGTTCTTATATGCTTATTTGTACCAAATATATTTTCATTCTGCATCACAAGAAAACTGTGTAAGTAGTTCATCTTCGATCCAAATATTAAGAAAGATGAAGCTATAAATAGACTTTATTCTTTCAATATAGGCCTATTATGTATATTATTTCCAAAACAAAAACAGGCACAGACTTTTGGCACATTAATCCACATATAACATTTTGTGTATTGTTTTGACCAGTGGTTCCCAACCCTGGTCCTGGAGGCACCCCAACACTGCATGTTTTGCATGTCTCCTTAATCAAACACACCTGATTCAGATCATCAGCTCATTAAGAGCTGAAACTGGTGTGTCAGAGAAAGGAGACATGCAAAATGTGCAGTGTTGGGGTGCCTCCAGGGCAAGGGTTGGGAACCACTGGTTTGACTATCAACTGATACTTACGGAAACTCAGGAGGGAGGAAGATGGATTTGACAGCTCCGGCATAGATGGAAACAATGGAGATTATAACACAGGCCAGGAAAAGGGAGGCAAATTTGTTGACATACTTGACCCCCACAAAGACAACCACAGCCATAAGGCTCAAACATATTGTGCCGTACACCCGCATGTTATTCAGCATCGCACCACTCCCTGCATGAATATCTGCGGGATGGAATATGGCAGCCTGAGGAATCAGATATTTCTGTAGACAATAAGAGTTGATGAATGATTATTATCAGAGCTGGATCATTTTGTAGTTTGGATCATTGTGCGTATGTTGTCATAATAATGAGACTGACCAGAAATATTTCAATTGCTCCCAGTATGTACATGGCAGCAGCGAAGGTTGTGCCCAAATAAAAACAGAGACCAACTGCACCACCAAACTCAGGGCCCAGAGACCGAGATATCATGAAATAGGCCCCACCGGCTGCAAAAAAAAACAGTAAATAAATAAATTTTTGTAGGAAAATAACGATAGCTATTATCAACCTTGTCATAATCATAATTAGATCAAAATTTAAAAACGTAATCTAAAATCTTCAATACTGATATTTCTTTCTAATGTACAATATTAGCTGTAGGAAGATAATTATTAACAGGTTTCCTGGTAATGTACTGTTTTTTATAAAATATTATAATACAAAGGTACAAACATTTAAAATTACCTGGAACTACACCATTTGTGGCTATGGCACTCATCGAGATTGCTGTTAACATTGTCTGTTAAAAATGAATAAATAGACAAATAGAAAAAAAAATCATACATTTAAACATTTTAACTATATTTTATGTTACACATCATTTTGTGCTTTCCACATATCAAACTCATTATGTGCACTATTGGCAGAGTTACAGAGCTCACACACTGCCTGCCTTACTAATCAATAACAGCAACATTTGAGGGTTGACCAGTAATAGTAGCAACTTAATCTAATAAATAAATAGATTGATGTAATCTCAATTAATTTAATACATGTTTTCCAGGCTATTGCATTATAAACATTTTTCTCCAGGAGACTAAATGTAGCATGCAAGCTTGCTATTTAAGTTAACATAATGCTTGCATGCTTCTTTGAAGCCGCTGCCACTGATCTGGACAAGCTCACAGAGACTGTAACATCATATATCAGTTTCTGTGAAGACATGTGCATTCCAACCAGGACTCATTTAACCAACAACAATGGCAAACCATGGTTCACTGCAAAACTCAGACAGCTCCATCAGGCTAAAGAAGATGCTCGCAGGAATGGGGACATATTCTTGTATAAACAGGCCAAATACACACTGGAAAAGGAGATCAGAGTGGCAAAGAGGATTTATTCTGGAAAGCGAAGGAACCAATTCTCTTCCAGTGACCCTGCTTCAGTGTGGAAAGGTCTGAAAAACATCACCCTCTCCCCCACTCCAGCACCCCAGATAAGTGAAGATGATGTGCGTCCGGTCTTCAGAAAGCACAAGAGAAGAAAGGCACCAGGCCCAGACGGTGTGACACCAGCCTGTCTGAAATCCTGTGCTGACCAGCTGGCCCCCATCTTCACACAGATCTTCAACAGATCACTGGAGCTGTGCAAAGTCCCCTCATGCTTCAAACGCTCCACCACCATCCCTGTCCTAAAGAAACCCCAAATTACTGGACTTAATGACTACAGACCTGTGGCTCTAACGTCTGTGGCCATGAAATCATTTGAAAGATTGGTTTTGGCTTATCTAAAGGACATCACTGGACCCCCTGCAGTTTGCCTACCGAGCCAACAGGTCTGTGGATGATACAGTCAACATGGGACTGCACTACATCCTGCAACATCTAGACAGACCAGGGACTTATGTGAGGATCCTGTTTGTGGACTTCAGCTTGGCTTTCAACACCATCATCCCAAACCTCCTCCTGCCCAAACTAACTCAGCTATCGGTGCCCACCTCTGTCTGTCAGTGGGTCACCAGCTTCATGACAGACAGGCAGCAGCTAGTAAAGCTCAGAAAATTCTCATCCAGCACCCGTACGATCAGCACTGGTGCCCCCCAGGTTTGCGTCCTCTCCCCTGCTGCTCTTCTCCCTCTACACCAATGACTGTACATCGTCATTCAGGTTCCTGGGCACCACAATCTCTCAGGACCTGAAGTGGGACTCTCACATTGAGCCCATTGTTTAAAAGGCCCAGCAGAGGTTGTACTTCCTTCACCAGCTGAGGAAGTTCAACCTGCCACAGGAGCTGCTGAAACAGTTCTTCTCGGCCGTCATATTTTACATTATGTCATACTCTGTGTGTCTTGTTTTGGACAATTCTCTATATTGTCAGTGTCAAACTGATTAAAAACAATGCTAGATTGTTTGTTAACAGTAAAGACACACAAGGAAAAGCAAAAGTACGAGTGAGCCTGACAGGGTGTTTGACAGGGTGTGTCTGCAACAACTCACACAGGAACAGCACATGAGAACAATGAGGAAGGATTGGACGACACCTGCTGTTCCTACTATCCAGGTGAGACGCAGAAAGAGAATCACACCAAAGATGTTCTGCAGACATGGCAGGTACACTCCCATCAGTGTGCCCATATTCGGAGACTACAGAGAACAAAGTAGAAGAGGGAAAAGTCCTTCAGAACAACATTGTTGCAGATGTTTTGGTTACAGTGAAAATATAATGTGCCTTTTTTATTATAGTGAAAATAACACTTTGTAACCTTGGGCACTTGTCTTCTGGATGCATCAGCACTTTCTGCCTCTTCATGTTCTTTGGCTCCCTGAGTAACATTTGTGTAACTGACCAGCCGACTGAGAAGAGACGAGACCTTCGGCCGGATATCCAGCTCTTCCTATGGAAAGATACACGTCAGTAACAAACATACTAAAACATATAACAGAATTCTACCCTTAACATAACATGAAAAAAATTCTCATTTTTTAATGTTGAATTTGGGAACATTATTGAGATTTTAGATGATATATTTAGCGGGAAATATTACAAAGAGAAGTAAATGAAAATTTTAAATGAACCTCAAACAGGGCCAAGTTTTTGTCGTAGTAGTCATTCCTCTTAGATGCTGAGTCAGAAGTGGTGAGGAAAGGACTGTCTTCTTTATGATTGCCATGACCTGGAGGGAGGGTTGATATTGAAACTTTATTTACTGGATTTAACAGACATATACATCATTGATATGTAGTGGGTGCATGTTGTGTCCATTAGCTTTTTATTTAATTAATCTTTTTTTTTTTTTGAAGCCTTTACCAACAGATCATCTTCAATTTGTTTTAATTGTATTTTATTATCCTATTATTATTATTATTATTTATAATTATTTTTATATTTATCATTATACTTATTATTCTATTATAATTTTCCATATGTTGTATCATCACATAAATATAACTTATTTAATCTAGATTGGTTTTATATTTACTGCCCATTTAACTGATGAGGGGAATAGAAAGAAAGAAATACTTATCCAGCCATTTTTTTCTCAGAATAACTGTAAGCTTTGCCCACATTTATAATGTAATTTCCTGACCTACGCCCACTAATTAGATGTGACCATTATCCTATTCTTTACACTCTTACATTGTGTAATTGTGCAAGAACTGAATCAAAATACTTTTATTTTTGAAAAATATTATCCTCCTCAGATATGTAAATAAAAATGGAAACAAATTAAAAATAAATGTATCAGTATGCAGTGGTGGAGTGTGTTAAACAAACAAATACGGAAGCTGAATTTGTAGTCCTTTCAATTATTTAATTTAATAAAAAGTTTCACATAAACAAATAATGCCTTGCAGCTGTTCCCTTTAATCAGGTCACTGAATCTGAACACTTAATCCGTTCGATTGTTTTGTGCTCTCACAACAAATGTCAATACAAACACTGCTAAAACAAGGCACCCAAATGCAGTGCCTGTCTTAATGACGCATACTGTGATAGACACCAATTTGTCAAGTTCATCATAATTATGCAGTTTGGTCTATATCCGTTTCCTAGACATTTTTTTGCACTAGAGTCTGACACCCACATTGAATATATTAGCCTGTCTATCCAATTGTTCAAATTTAGCGTTTTTTGTTTTTGCTCTATGGAGGGTAGAAGTCAGACATTAGAAATTGAAAAGACCAAATTGGAGGTGATATTTCAGAAAGAGATACTTGGACATATTCCTTCCCATATTAGTCTACATTACAGACTTCAATTTGCAATTAATCAGTTGCTCACAAATATATAACAAAAAAAATAGCAACTGGTCTGATGTCAAGATTAAATTGAAATCTCTACCCTTGCAGTTTGCTTGGTATAGGTCTCACTCACCTGCGTCCAGGGTTAATTTGCCATTATGGGTAGAGTTTGCATGAGCATTGTTGTGGATCAGCATGTTTGTCTATGTACAGCAAGGCAGGCAGCACTCTGAGCTGTGCTCATAGTCTATATCCAGGTCAATGTGAACTATTAACTGTTACTGAGAGAGCGATGGGAATCAGAATTTACACACAAACACACGCACGCACACCCATGCCAATGGTACATTTGCTAAAATGTGCATGCACACACTTTACATTTACACACACACACTGACCCTCTGGTTCAAATAGCATCAACTGATAAATCAGAAACCCTGCTACACACTTACACAACAGATTTAACATCTGAGCAGAATCACACAAAGTATTTAGAGTGATGAACACAAAATCACAATAAAGGCCTTCCACAAAACTTTTAATCCAGAATGTTAACACATTTTAAACACTCGTTTAATAAAATGCCTGAAAATGCAGAAAATGGAATAGCCATTCTCCAATGGAGTATTATACTTGAATATGTTCTTTATTATCTGAACTGGTATTGAAAATCTGGGATCCAAATGAATCTGGGATCCAGGGGCGCCGCTATACCCGGGGGAAAAGGGGGACAGAGTGCATAGGGCCCAGAGGTTGAGAGGGGTCCACAACAGGGGCCCCAGGGAAAAATCTGTACAATGGCCCAGAATCCCTAGCAATGCCACTGCTAAAATAAATAATTACATTAATTTATTTGGTCACTAATCAAATAAGTAAATTTGTGACACTGAACATGTTCACTGCTTGGATAAAAGACATGCCAAATACTATGAAATCCTGAATTTATTAAAATGTATTGATTAAATTTCATTAAAATTCCTTCAATCAATCAATCAATATAGTGGTCTCAAATCAATACCATAACATTATTGTATAACACAACCTAGAAAAAAATGGTCAAATGCTGCCATCTAGCGTTATACGTGGACAAATATGTCTTGCCTTAATCTGTGAGATAAAATGTATTTAGTTTTTGAACATTACAAAGATGTTAACAATTTGTATCCTGAGCAAGAAATGTTTGAAAGGAACTGATATGTATACCAGATATGTTTGCTGGATTGTTTCCACACAACGCCTAACAGAAATGATTTGACAGGCCCAATAAAGAATGTGTCGTGCTGTGTAACTGCAGGAGGGGGAAGCAGGAGCTTTAGGGTGGCAGGTCCGAACACGTTAACAGGGTTGTGCCAAAAGTTGCAGATCAAAGCCAAAACTACTAACCTCACGCATGTGTTGTTTAAAGTGAACTGAGAGACTTCACATGCTCACAATAGCAACATTTATCCAATCTAGTGGGCAAGAGCATTACTTGTTTACAGTGAAGATTGTATAATCATTCTTTTAGATGCTACACAGTCATTGGTTTTCAACAATCTTAAAAGATTGACACACATAAGCTGTTATTGCTCAGTACAAGGGAAGACTCAGGCACATTTGGTAACCAGCTACAGAAAACAGCTCTGTTCAAACCTCTGCAAATTGTTGCTCAGACAATAGCCCAAAGGTAGACCAGCTTTAGAGCAAATAGCGTATTTACCTCCAAAGTGGAATATACTGAAGAGACAAAAACACGTTGTGTTGGAAAATGCAAACCTGATTAACCTCACGAAGAAATAAACTAGCTGGCAAGGAGGTTATGTGTGAAATTGGTCAAACATCCCATTTATTAAACATTTAATGTCTTCATTCAACATTTAATGAGTGAAAGTCATGCTGTTTAGCCTGATTTAGCCCTTTTTAGCAATGTAATGTGTTATGATAGTGTACTTGCTTTCCTGATGTGATTGTAATAATAATATCCGCTGTGTAAGTACATTGTTAACAGCAGGTGTGTGTTCACTCATGTGTGCTTCTGTCTGTGATGATTTGTATTAGTGTTTTGAATTTTGAGACTAACCATTGTGCACATTAACTTCATAACTGCATAACCCACTCTGTTTGTCCTGCATGACACATCACTCTCCCGATCCTTTATTACAAGTCAACAGCTCCAGTAAGTATCTTAAGAACAGTCATATTAACATTATTCATTTATGTATAGGATACTTGGGAAATTAGTGGCTTTTACATTGCATTAATGCTTACCATTTATTTTATTTATTTATGGTTTCATTTTAGTCCCACCAATACCTTTTTAACAGTTTAACACATTTACACACCCAAGCTTTTACCAGTGTTTTAGCCTTTACAAACAAAAGGGGTGGACTGCCACTTTTACGCCTTTTTCATGAGAAGAGACGTTTGTTACACAACAGCCCATCACTGGTAATAGACTTTGAGAATTAGTTGAGTACAGTTGAGTAAGTCTGTGGAATTGGACCCTGCTGGGAGAGCAGAATGAACAAAGGCTTTGATGTGCGTTAACAAGGGAGAAGACGCTGTACTGATGAAGTTCCAATTTAAAACATTAGCAAAAGACAAATAGAATAAATACTCAAAAGCTCTATGAAAGCAACACTATGAAAAAAAGTGAATAACGCCAATAATGCACTGCATTATTTATGTATTTATTTATTTCAATATACTTTAAGATATCATCACAAGGACTACACAGAAAAGAGTCTAATTTGTGATTTTTCCCAGCATTAATAGTTAATATTAGGCTATTGCATTGTTTTTCCCATTGCAGGTTTTGTTGAATTTGTTATCTTGTTTAGTAACCTGTTATCATGTGATGTCAGTATGAATTTGTTCCTCTATTTAAAATTTAGTTGTTGTTATGCTTCGTGTACCAACAGTGGAGGGGTGTGTGTGAGTGTGGTGTTGAGTGTTTTATGATGATTGACTGTTTTTTGTGGCTTGTGAGTGTTTATGTGAAACAGTCAGTATTTTCAGACAACAACCACTTTGCTCTCCACAATTTGTACATTTCTCTTTGTAAACATGAGATGAAGCAGATAATAGTGCATCAAAATCAAATCAAAACCATGGAAATAAAGGTAATAATTTCTGTGTAACTCTTTTTCAAGTTCATCCAGCTTACAACATCAAGAGTTACTATATCTAAACAGGTACACGATCGTTTGTACTGTCTTGTACACTCTCAAAAGTTTGGGGCTAGTAAGATATTAAAAATTAAATGTCTTTCAAAGAAATACTGTATGCTCAATATCATCAACATTTCCTCACCATCATCAAAAATGTATTAAAAAATACAGTAAACACAGTAACATTGTGAAATAGTATCACAATGTAAAATAATATATTTTTATTTTATATACCACATTTTAAAATGCAATTTATTCCTCTGATGGCAAAGCTGAATTTCCTTTTTTTTCTAGAATTATCCTTCAGAAATCATTCTAATATGCTGATTTGGTGCTCAAGAAATATTTCTTATTATCAATGTTGAAAACACCTGTGCCGCTTAATACTGTATTTTTTGTGGAAACTGTGATACATTTTTTTCAGAATTCTTAGATGGATAGAAATTTCAAAAGAACTTCATTTATTGGAAATAAAAATCTGTTGCAACATTATAAATGTCTTTGTCACCTTTGTAAGTAACGTGGAAGTAAGGCATGACGTGGTTCATGGGTTTTACTGAGAGCTGATGCTTTTCCATTACAGGCCTGTTTCAGCACAATGACCGCAGTGTGCAGTCCTGCTCTAAACATCGCTGAGCTGACACGCTAAAAAACAAAGTTAGCAGTGTGCACACCCTCCTTCTGCTCTGCCCCTCCTAAAGTTAAATGATCCCCCAGTGTGACTGCCACATAATACCACTCTTCTTCATCAACCTACATCCTTGCTTACACAGAGAATATCACACAAACTTATTTGGTATAAAGAGATCTACAACCTCAATGCCCACCTACAATTTCCGCTACCACCTTTTCTGATGACATGGTGTGCTGTGAGGACACACACTTAAATCTTCTGAAGACCCTCTATGAGGTCAATAGGTGAGGCTACTGCTGAATTTTATTCACAAATGCAAACATATTAAGGGCCAGCACAGGATTTATTCAAGTCAGACCTGCCCTGTCATGGACAAACACATCTTCTGCTAGGAAATTATAAACTAAGAAATAGGATTATGTAATCGTACATTGTACTTCTTCAGGTATTCCAGTCTGTAATTTCCATGCTCAAAGTAGAGAGAGAGAGAGAGTTTAAAGAGCCAGTAAAGACTCCCAAAAATGCATGAGAAATGCATGACGTGAATATCACTTTGCGTGTATATAGTATATTTGCATTTTCTACTTTTCTGTGATTAAATGTCCTTTTTGAATCTGTCTTTCATTTGGATTATCTACCACTAGATTTTTTTACTTAATGTTTGCTATCCATTTGAGATGATGGGGTTCTTTGTTGTTGCAATGATTGATTCATGATTAGCTGTATAATTAACAATTAATTATCATTTATGGAATGCTGTATGGCAAGAATCTGCATGTATGCATTATTATTATTATTATTATTATTTAATTACTGTAGTGAATCATTCAATGCAAACATGCTAGTTCAGCATCTGCTATGTATTGATTGATGCAAGATATTATTAGTTTTTTCTTTTTTACAAAGCCTATAGGCAAAAATGTGACAAGACTGGCCCTAGCAACACTCTCATGACCTTACTAACAGTAAGCAATTAATATACAGTACATTAGCCTATATACTGTATTTGCAAGTGTTATGCATGGTGTGCATATCCCATTTACAAAAGCCTTACTCCCAAATTTACACCCTTTTACTCCAACACACAAAGGGTAAAAAGACAGTTGTGTCTCCACAGACCTGGTGGTCTCTCCGTATGCCAATTACAGCTGCAGTAAACAGATGCTGATGTCTCTTATTCCTGCCTTTGGGCTGCACATGTCTCTATCTTACAATTAGTTTCTCTCTTTTAAAATGTGCTAGAGAAAAGCCCTGACAATTTTCAAGCGACAGCTGAAAACGCATCTCTTTCGAAGCTACTTGACTTCATCATAAGAAATGATGAAAGTTTCTCTCTCTTTATTTATTCCTTCTCTTTCTAGCTTGTACTTATTTGAACAATGTCTAAGAACTTGGTATTACAACCACTTCTTGTGTCTGTTTGCCTCTTTAAGAAGAATCGCTTTATGTATCCCCCAATTGTAAGTCGCTTTGGATAAAAGCGTCTGCTAAATGACTAAATGTAAATGTAAATGTAAAAGGAACAAAATGGAGGAAAGAAATGCCAGTTATAGCCTCAACTGTCTTGGCACAAAGAGAGAAGGCTCCATCTTTTGTGTACATGAATACTTGAGGCCTGTCCCATTATTACAGACTCCCGGTCCCGCCTCTGCTTTAGCTCTTGATTGTTTTCCTTTAACACCAATGTGGCGTCTGGCATGTCATCACTGTGCCAAGAGTCCCGGCTTGAGTTACTCTTAAATACCTCCCCTTATATCATATATACACGTCATTTTATGGAGATACAACTTTGCCAACATGATAAAGCTCCTTCAGATTTTCCCAAAAACTGGGCTGTAAGTGGTCAGTGGGTTCTGTGATGTTAGTGACTGAACAATTGCCATGGCTACCGTATTGCTGATAGTTTGATGTTTGTCAAGAATACTAGGGTTAAATCAAACTTTTAAACCAAATAAACTTTCAAACTCAGCTCATGAGGTAGTTAAACCCAAGTTTTATGACTAGAGAACTGGTTTTCACAGTGATAAATAAATATATAAATAAATAAAAACTTACCATCTGAGCTAACTGTGTCTCCATGTCCAGGGTATCCTCCCTGTCCTGTGTCTCTGTAATCCACCCAGTTTATTCCCTCTAGACTGTCATAGTTGGACGGAGAGTTATCCTGCACTGGTACCACAGTGAAATGGGGCATGTTTTAATCTGTTTAACGTTTATCTGTCTCTCCGTTTTTCTTCTTTTGGCAGATAGCACGTTCCCAGCTGAACTCTCCCTGAAATCTCCAACACATTCCTGTAGTCTTCCCTCACTTCCTCTCAAACCATTAGCATAGTCCCCACCTTCTTCCCCCGGCCCCTCCTCCTGTTCAGACAAATAGAGAGGCCCTGACACTTTGGCCTGTCTCACAGTTTCCCCTTGTTCTTTCAGCTGTGTCTAGCTCTCACTCATGTTTCCCGGCTTAAAACATGAATCACAATCTTGACGAGGAAAAGAACCATTATGTGTGATAAGTTGTTTCATTTTTTCAGCTGTTAAAACCCAGATCTATTACAGTCTTTGTATAAAGATTATATTCTAAAATTATTGTAACATTAATATGCTAAAATCTCTCTCAGAGTTTTCTGCTTTACAGGGAAAACCTTCTATGGATTTTGTCTGCATGTCAAAAGGAAATGGTAAATACCTTGGCAAGACATGAGTGTACACACAGCAGTCTGTTCCAACAGGTTAATAGGTAACAGCTCAGTCACACACATTCACAGAAGAGTAATAGTTTTGAACTAGACCAAATATATATGGGTGCGCACCAAAATGTAGACATCATATTGTAGGCATTATCAGCATATCTGCTGATAACTAGAGTCTGTAACTTTGTGATTGTCTTTTCTTGCAAGATTTTTGTCATTAAGTGAATCACAAGGGTGTTGGTGTCTGTCAGTTTAAACATTTCCTTTCAAGGAACTGCATGCAACAAGACCACAAAAGATGTGGGATCATTGTAGTAGTCTGTAATTAAAGTTTCCATTTTTGGTTGCCTAAAGCCAGGCCCTTCTGTCGTCCTGCCCAAAGCAAGCTAAATGCATTTGCATTTTCAAGAGACTATAAAAAGTATTTGCAAGACTCTTTTGTGTTTACAGTCTTCAAACACTTATAATGTGTATTCTAAATTGAAATGTTACACTACCGTTGATCCCAAAAGCTTGGGATCAATCATTTTTCAAATGTTTTTGAAAGAAGTCTCTTATGCTCACCAATGCTGCATTTATTTGATAAAAAAACACAATAAAAGATATATTTTGAAATATTGCAATTTCAAAGAAATTTCTGGGGACCTCTTTGCATTTTGTGTTTGTACAATAATTTATTTTTGGGGTGATTTTATGATGCAATAAAAAATAATGAAAGAATAAAATAACTGTTTACTGTTTTAAAATATTTTTAAATGTAATTTATTCCTTTGATGACAATGCTGAATTTTCAGCAGCCATTACTATAATAGTGTCACATGATCCTTCAAAAATCATTCTAATATGCCGATTTGGTGCTCAAGAAACACTATTATCAATGTTTATTACAGTTGTGCTGCTTAATAATGGTAATGTAAATTTATATAAAGTACAATTTTATCATATATAATTATACAATTGTAAAATATTAAATTTACTACACAGTAAATGTGTCTACTTGAAATGTTACACAACGTAGTACAAGTTACCACTTTGACGTTTTAACTAGGCATGCATGATATTGGAATTTTGCCAATATCCGATATTTTTCAACTAATTTGACTGATATATATTTCCTTTTGAAACAACACCAAGTCTCTCCTGTACAGAGATTATGTGTGTTCACTCCCACCTGTCGCAGTTTGAAAGAGAAAGCACCACGATGGGCCAGACACCCAGTGTTGCATTCACTGAACAAAAGCTCATGGTCATGAATAATGAATACCAAAGAATACAATGGAGGAGACAAGACAGAATCAGGTCGCTTATTGATTTCTAAGAATTAAATAACTGATGTTCTTAGTGTTACGTGTGTATAAAGTACAGACCTATAACACAAAGGCCATACATGCATTTAATTTAAATGGAGCTTCTTTCTTTTAAACAGAGCTGCTTCTTTTTACACATTCAGACAGGAAAACCTGACAGCTTATAACTTCACAACTGTGTGTTGTGCCTCTGGTGCCCTCTTATAGCAGATGTTTTCATCCAGCTCTCATTGGAGACCATATGCTTTTCCTCAAGCCATACAGCTAACACACGGTCTCTTTAAACAAGACAAAAATAAAATGCAATTATAATATAAAGCAACTAGTTAAAAAAACTAACTCTTCTTGTCTCTGTTTCTATGTATAAACTGAACCTTAATATTGATTTTGTACAGAAGCTACTGCAAGAAATCTAACATGGTACTGGACCAGTTTAGACAAGTTACAATGTCTTGTCAGCATCTTTTTGTAATATCTTGCACTAGCAGCTATGCATGTAATTTCATGAAAAGAATCAGAATCAGGTTGACTTTCAGGACAAAATGAAATCACAGCCAACACCTTTATTTTTTAAACATTGTATAAGTAATGTTAAAGTAAACAGGTTTTAATTATTTATTTGAATATGACGCAGTCATTATTTTGTCATTCTTATTTACAATATAAAAGTATTTGTAGTATTTTCAGATGCATTGATGAAGCCATAGAGCAGGTATCTCAGATTGGGCCCTTTCTATATCTATAATAATGACTTCATAAATTCAGAAGAATTTTTCTTAACACTGCTACTGTTAGTTATTGCACCTTCTCTAGTTCCAGTAATTTTAAAAACAGAGTTGCTGAATGTGGTATGTTGCTTCAGGGCTTCTGTCCAAGCACATAACTGCTGAAACTTGTGCAGCTTCACTGTTATGATCAGATGTCATTGCCATTCTCTCAGTCTTCAGTAACGCAATGTTATCACTCTAGCAAACAAAGTGAAATAATTTCTCATAATACTTGTATATTCATAATTTATATTTTATAATTAAATCTAATAAGTAATGTAGTCTTTATTCTCAAAGATAGATCAAAGTGCAATTTAAACTACTGCACTGCAGATGTCGCTAATGTTCTTCTATTAAAGACAACACTTGATTGCATCCTCCAGCAACCACAAGAGGGCGTTGATTGCTCAGTGGTGTTTACTGCATCGTAAACATTGAAACACAAGAAGTGCGACCCACTACTATTACAAAAGGACAGATACAATCATATTTTTTATCATGTTTTATAAAAACATAATCTTAAATTCTGCTTCCTACTGGACCTAATTCAATTGCTTTTTTGAGGCTGATTTTATAAAGTGCAGATTCCCAGAAAGTACAGAGGGTTCCAGGCTGTAGATCTGACAATGAAGAACTGTCAAGGACATGCTCAGCCAAGCAAGTGTGAGGCCCATCAGTTCTGTTCCCTCTACGAAAGTGAGAAAAACATTTCCTATTTATCAAATTAATTTATCACACAGTCACCTGAGTGACTTATCCTGCACCTGCAGTCTTAAAAAAATAAGTTTCAACCTCTCTTCTCAAGTCCCACAGCTTTGAAAATGTTTCTGTAATGAGTCAGTCAAAAAAATATATATTTAATTGCACCATAAGGCCCTTCAGGAATTTGCAGCCCTATTAATTCCCATCTAAACTGTCACTTTCACTGACAGAGTGTTTTTGACTGAGAGCCAAATAAATGTTAGCTGGTTCCCCTTCAAACAGACTTACAGACCAGCATTGTCTAAGAGTCTTAGAGTGTCTTTAATAACTAGCCAGGAATTAAAACAAACTTATAACAAGAGACTAAAGAGAAAAGGGTCTCTCAGACAAGGTTGTATTAACATACATCATGGTGTGTTTGTAGAGGGTCTGTGTGTTTACATTACACATTCTGGGTAAATATCACTTTTTAAATAATATTTTCCGAAAAAGAGAAGAGTGACTGACACAAAGTTTACAATTGGTATTAAGATCGGTCTGGGTTGATCCAATCACATGTGGTCAGCATGGCCGTTGTAGTACGCTGAAAAACGCTTTCTCACAGGCATCCTTGGATTATAATCGAAGCACAAACATCATGATCTTGCCAGCAGAATTTTGTCAGTTATTTTAAATCAGTACCTGTAATGTGATGTCAAACATACTGAAGAAGTTCCATCAATTCTTGAGCTTATATAAGTGCATTATTTGAGGAGACAGCCATCTGCAGTGATCGCCGACGCCATAGTGGGTATTATTGAGTGCAATCATTCAATCCCTTTAAAATAGGGGTGTCAAACTCAATTCCTGGAGGGCCGGAGCCCTGCAGAGTTTTTTTCCCAACCCTGCTCCAACACACATACCATGCAGTTTTCAAATAAGCCTAGAGGACTTGATTAGTTGATTAGTTAGTTAAAACGATCATACAACCAATGTGCACGTCTGTATGCATGGTGAGCGTTGCGCCAAAAGAATTCCCGCTCCTCACCAGAAGATGGCGTCCGCAGCTCTCTCCAGTGTTCGAATTCGGTCACTCGTTCGCTCAACTATCCACCTTTAACATATGCCCCCATGACGATTTGCGCGAATTATGGGGGTAAAGAATAAACGAAGGATTCGCTCCGTAAACGCAAAAATATGCATTTTTATACAACAGTTCTTTATAGCCCTCAAATCTGATTGGCGGAGAGGTCTTATGGCCCTCGAATCTGATTGGCTGAGAGTTTTTTTTTTATCCATAAGATATCCACCCAATATCGCCATGGGAGCCGTTTCACTCCACACAATTTTATAAATAATACAGTTTTTATGTAACAGATTGTAGTTTTAAGAGTTTTTTTAGGTGAGAATGTAGTTGTTTAGTCTTCAAATATGCGGTTTGTTAATAAAGATAACACCTATTTGAAAATTAGCTTCAACGATTTCGGAGATGTGAGCTCCAGGGCGTCAGCGGCAGTTCAGCGCTCATGAACCCGCTGAGAGGCAGCCTCACCTCGGCCGGTTCTTCTGGAATTTGCCGCTTGTTCTGATGTCTCTATAGTGGTTAAACATGAGATATAATTTGTTTTGGGTAAATCTAATGGGCAATCTTTGGCCTCCTTAATCTATTATTTGTCCCAGAGCAAATAGTATTGGATGAGGTGATTCAGGGGAAAGATTCATAGCTTTATATTTTTATATAACTTTCATGATGGCTGTTGTTGTTTATTAAATATTATTATACAATAAATAATAGTGTTTAATAACAGTATTTGATATTGAGAAACTGTGTGTGTTTGGAGCAAGCGGCAACCTTCCAGTCTCTCTCTTGAAACCAACACGGAAGTAACCTTTGCCCGTTTTCGATTATCCGTGAGTGACACTCTGCCAAGATGGCGGACGGCCGCTCTGCCCACTTTAGGCTTCAAAAATGCTCTTCAGAGACCTATGGGTGACCTCACGGACACTACGTCCATGTTTTTTTACAGTCTATGGGTTCGGAGTGATGGTGATTTTAGTTACACTGTCCCGCCATTAGATGGCGACAAGAGACTGTTTTTACAAGTCAGCAATAAAGACTTTTATATTGAAAGAGATTGAAACACTGTTGTAAACAAAGAAGTTATTTTACTTTCAACAACCTTGTAAGCAGTGGTGGAGGTAACGAATTACAACGACTCACGTTACTGTAATTAAGTAGTTTTTTCGTGTACTTGTACTTTTTTTGAGTGTATTTTAAAAGCTGTACTTTTACTTGTACTTAAGTACAAATTAAGCAAAATAATCTACTTCAGTTACTTTTAAATCATAGTTCGTTACTGAGTACGCCCACAATTGAATTGATATTCAAACCTTTGACGGCACTTCAGTAGCCAATAAAGATCCGACCACGGACCAATAAAAGCCCTGATATCTGAACCGAGAAAAGCAGCCGCTTTTCCAAGCTATGTCTCTCTTTCCTCTCCGACAGCGATGTACACATTTTTTTTAAGTATACAGTACGTGTTAGTTTTGCCAGTGGTATTGAAAATTATTAGTCGTCCTGAAATCAAAAATGACCCTACTTATTTTTTAGTGCACATTACTAGTCTTGTTGTGAACAATTGAACTGTGCAAGTCAATACACTAGGGAAAAAATTGTCTGCCGTCGTAATCTTTAATCAAAAACTGAAAATTCACTTCCGCTCTGGAATGGCGTTCTTGCTCTGATGACGTCAGTTTGACGGCTTCGGGAGAATCCTCTTGTTAAGTCATGACGTAAGGGCTGCTGTTTCCGGGTCCATGCCTCTACTTATTTCACTTGAGAATACTATCTCAGCAGCCATTTATGAGCATTATTTAATTAATATTACATATTTAAGCTAAGCATTTAAAAATTTGCTGTGTACATTACAGTCTCCGTGCTCACAGTGTCTCAGACACTAATATTTTAGTTGAACCACTGTCTGGCCATCTGGGATTTCAGTATGGAGATAAAGGTTAGGGTTATAATTTTTTTCAGTATTACATGACATTGTGGGTGTATATTAGCACAGTTTGTGGTTTTCTTGTGGCTTCTGGCAGAGCGTTAGGACCCAGAAGAGGTGAAGCGTGATATCAGACGTAACAAGCAGATATTCTTAACCACTCCTATCCAACCGTGAATCTGCTATAAGCAAGTGGTGGAGTGGAGGTGCACCACAATAAAACCTCACCCTTTATTCAATATTCCATTTAACTCGGAAATATATCACAACACTCCAGGGGGGGCCTGGCGCCGCACGCCGGAGGCGGGAACGGGAGGGGGAGCCGCAGGGCGGCCGCTCCCCGAGCCGCGGCGCGGGCCCAGCCCCGCTTCGCACCTCAGCCCGACCGACCCAGCCCTTAGAGCCAATCCATATCCCGAAGTTACAGATCTGACTTGCCGATGTCCCTTACGCTGCCCTGTTCACCTTGGAGACCTGCTGCAGATATGGGTCCGGCCCGGCGCAAGACTTACACCTTCTCCCCCGGATTTTCAAGGGCCGACGAGAGCTCACCGGACGCCGCCGGAACCGCGGCGCTTTCCAGGGCGTGGGCCCCTCTCTCGGTACAAACCCATTCCAGGGTGCCCGGCCCTTCACAAAGAAAAGAGAACTCTTCCCGGGGCCCCCGCCAGCTTCTCCGGGTTCGTTTGCGTTACCGCATTGGGCGCCTCGCGACGCCTGTCTTCGCCACTCCAGGTTCTGGGATCTGAACCAGACTCCCTTTCGATCGGTCGGTGGCGACGGAAGCCATTGCCCCTTCCTTCTGAACGGCACTCGCCCATCCCTTAGGACCGACTGACCCATGTTCAACTGCTGTTCACATGGAACAGTTGCAACTTCCGGTTCACGGGTACTTTAATATTGATATTTTTCAAGTCAGTTCACCTTTATTTATATAGCGCTTTTAACAATACAGATTGTGTCAAAGCTACTGTACAGCATTAATTAGGAAAATTTTTATGTTAATAATGCAAAGTGACAATAGTAAACACTAAATTTTTCAGTTAAACGCAGTTCATCATTGAATTCAGTGATGTCATCATCCAGCTCAGTTCAGTTTAAATAGTCTCTGTGCAATCAAGTCAACGATATCGCTGGAAATGAAGTGTCCCAAACTAAGCAAGACAGCGGCAAGGAACCAAAACTCCATCGGTGACAGAATGGAGATAAAACCTTGGGAGAAATCAGGCTCAGTCGGGGGGCCAGTTCTCCTCTGGCCAGACAAAACCAGCAGTTCAATTCCAGGCTGCAGCAAAGTCACATTGTGCAGAGGACTCAACTGGCTCCTGTGGTCTTGTCCCGGTGGCCGTCTGAGACAAGGTCTTTACTGGGGATCTGTATCTGGGGCACATCTAGTTGTCCTGGTCTCTGCTGACTTTCAGGGCTATAGAGGTCCTCACTAGGTCCTCTCTAGGTGCTTCAAGGTATTGAAGTTAGAAATTCCTGGATCACGACCACTAATTCACGTACTTTGTCAATAAGATAAAAGTGGGTTTTGTTCAAAGTAGCTATTATACACACAGACCTTTGATATGAATTAATATTTTTTGGTAATTCATTAAATATCGCCGACTAAATAGTAACTAGTACTCTGAGTAGTTTTTGAGAGGAGTACTTTGTACTTTTACTTAAGTACTGTGTTGACACCAGTACTTTTACTTGTAATTGAGTATTATTCAGCAATGTAACAGTACTTGTACTTGAGTACAAATTTTCAGTACTCGTTCCACCACTGCTTGTAAGACGCAGTTAACAAATGCAGTGAGCAGCGCTGCCATCGGAAATCCCCCTAACAGATGAAAGAATAGTATGACAAAGATATCGCTTTCCTCAGCGGACATTCTCAAACTGGTGTTTTATTGTAAAGATGAGATTGAGCTGAAGAATGAATGCTGTATCCAATGCAGGTAATCACACTCGCTCAGTCCATCTCTCTCTCATAATACTCGACTCTACATAATACAGTGAGCTTTTAATACAGTGACACCATAAGCTTTTAATGAAGCAACTCAGCGTTCCTTCGTTACTAGTTATGTTTTCAAATGAGTAACGGAGGCTTCTATAGTAACGTGTGTCGTAGTCTTGAGTCAATGGGTGTCATCATGGTACAGTCTGCATACATGTCGTACCCAAGTTATATTTATCAGATCCATGTCGCACATTGTGATTTGCAATGATCTTATAGGATTGCGGGGGAGACCAGGGATGGTTGTAAAAAATTTTGCATTTCTGTATCTTGGAGTTCTTTTAAGCCAGTGCATTCAAAATGTGATTCAAACTAGTTACAAGCGTCTGCTATTAAATAGCATAGCTATTATCTTTGCAGCAGAAACAAAAAATTCATGATTTGTTTTCAAACACAATGAGTGAACTGTTACAATTCACCTCATAGTCCAGGTTAGTTGTAACATACCCTGTTGTGAGATGTAACATAATATTCACCAAGGTGAGATGTAACATTATGCAATAAGGATTATGACAAAAACATGTTTTTAAAGCTTTTTAATCAACACTGGCTTTTCAACATAATTGGTATGTGTGTGTGCATTACATTAGCATCATGATAATAAAACTGAATTGTGTGTGTGTGTAAGCATGTTTTTTTTATGTCAGTCATAGTAATTGGCCATAAAAATAAATTAACTTGAACACTTGATCGTTGAGAGACACCCCTTGGTTTGTCTTTCTCTTCCAAGAACTAGGCATACTGAAATTCAAAGAAAACATAAATAAAACAAAACTTTGCTTGCTTTGTAACATGTTTCACTGATAACCCAGACTAACCCAGTGTCTTGTAACCTTGAACTACCTCACCTTACAGCTAACAGCCAAAACAGTAGCACTAACAACTTGCATGAAAGATATCTACACAGGCACAAAATAAACATAATTTAACTTTGATGAGTTTAACTACAAAGCAGGGACTGCCATAACAAAAATAAATGAAGTTCAAAAAGTTACTTTCTTACCTCAAAATGAGTTTTTCTCCTCTAAAATCTACTTTGTCTGCCACAGGGCTCTACTTCCTCATGTGGAATAAGGACCAAACTAAGAATGTGTGAAGTGAATTAGGTGATTTGTAATTTGTCCCTTATTTGAGAAATTGGAAGTGTTACAACTGACCCGTGTTACAACCATCCTCGGTTTCCCCCCAGAAAGCGTTGGTGTATATTTAATTACAAAATTTTCTCTAAAATTAAATCAAAAGTTCAAAAACATGCAATTACACAATCTGACCACCAACTTTCAGACACCATTTTAGTCATTTTGAGCTCAACTGTCATGGACATAAACACACAGGACAGTGGGATATGCTATAATACAAAACCTATCAGATTAATCTATCTCAGTAGACAGGATGTGACAAATTAATCATAGCATTTGAAGTGCTTCCTACCACTGGGCAGCATTTTTCAGCTTTCTAACGCAGTCGGGGGAAAGGGGTGACAATCAACATTATGTAATATTAACTATATTAAATTTTAATATATTGTACAAGCATAACATGCTAGTAATGCGTTCCACAAGTTTTAAATACCTTTGGTATATGAATATTACATTTTGAATATTACTTTGTCCTTTTGTGGGATACTTCCTTACGATTGAATTTTGTGCTGAAATTTCTCACAATTTTTATTCACTGCACTGCACCAGAAGTTGCAATGCCCACAGAAGCTATATGTTCATACCAGGTGTAAACGGGACCAAAGAGAGCTGCTCTACCCTGCAGTACAGACAGGATAACAGTGTAACTTCCTTCTCTTGTGGCCTAACTAGCAACAAAACTGAAGCAGCCTAGATGTGACTGGACAAAGACAGAAAAATTCAAGAAAAAACATATGTGGAGTGAGATGAAATGCAATGAGACACTTGTTCAGAATTACAAAAGCACAGAAAGTATATGTTCTTTGCTTTCTCTGTGTCTCTGTTTGTCCCCTAAGCCTGAAGGGGTGAAGATATCATCTGAATCAGTCCACCAACACTGGTTCCTGACATCAAGACTCCAGCCAGTTCTGTTTGTTTTCCTTTAATGTTGCTCTTGTCACAGATGTTGATGGATTTTTCACATGGGGAAATAATCTGTGATGTCGCATCACATTTGGTGATGTTTGAAGATGATTATGTAATGACATGCTGTGTGATTTAGACATCTGATAACAGAAGTGATTGCTGTACTGATTTGTTCAAATCTCCCAAGAAAAGACCATCATTTTGGATTGAGTGTTCCTCTGATGCTAGTGGTGGACTTGCATTACCACCATCTCAGTGAGTGACTCAAATGAAACCGATTCTGAGAAAGATATAAAAAGAAGAAGAAATAAGAGAGATAATGAGAAAGTGCACACAACTTGAAAGTGCTCTGTTTCTTTTTTTTATCTGCAAAGAACAATGGGCATTTGAGTGTACAGTATTAACAATTAAGACCAGTTTCAAATGCAAAAACAGAGACACACCTTTAATGATTTATTAAAGTCAAGATAACATATATTAAAAACAATAAAACATTGACTAGGACTCTGCCAGCAAGAATGTAGCAACTGAATTTGTAAGCTTTGTGTGAAAAGTTTAAAATTGGTTTTGTACTACGTATAAATGAACTCAAAAATTAAATGAACAAAATGAAATGCCCCCAAATGAACCATTGAATTGCCTATTTAAAAAAAGCACTCATTTCCAAATCCCATTGCTTAATCTGGAAATCAGTGAATCTATCATTATTATCTATGCTGTCGAGTTTACTCTGTGCTATAATTAGTTTACTTTGAAAGCCTCTGTGCTGTTACTACTAAATACATAACCAAGCAGTCAGAGGAGACATCACACAACCTTTTAAACCTGAGGAGATGTTAACATGCTTGGCCTATTTTCATTTCAGTTGTCACAATTAATAAGAATATTCACAGAAACATTTATAAAACTATTTTGATTTTAAGTGTATTGACAAGTTGATGCTTCCCCTTTAAATTGACTTGATTTTTTTGAAGCACACACACACAGGTTTTGGAGGAGATCTCTGTTATTTGGTGAACACCCTCCACACTGTCAGTCTCGCTGTTTGTTTTGGCTCCTGAGGGCTTCCTGAGTCAAACGTGTCTCCGATTTGGAACAAGAACATAAGTCTGCAAGTTCTTGAAACAGTGTTTGTCTCTTCTTAAAAGTATTACGATGGAAAAAGTATCTTACAAATACAATGGATGTTATGTGTTTAGTTTAATTCACTTCCAGTGAGCTTGACTTGCACTGTGATCTCTTGACTTATACTGAGATCAAACTGCTAGATAGTAACAGTTTTTGTTAATGTTGGAAAGTGTGTTGTTAATAGATAAATTGATATTTCATGAACACTGTTGACCAAATGAAATTTCACCCATTTTTGTTTCTTAATCTTGTGCACTTGCTTACGTGAGAGACAAGTGTCATGCCTGATGGCAAATGCCCACAATAACCTTGGGAAAAAATACTGTTTATATCTCATTTCCTCTGGAGTTCCATCTCAGTAAATGTTCTTAAAGTCAGTGTCATGCACTTTTGATACAAAAACCTTTCAAAGCCATTTTCCCCCCACTCTTTCCATCTGTAATATAACTTTAGATAGTAAAACACACTAAAATTAAACTAACTAAAACAGTGATGACTTGTCCTTGACACTTAAGATGTGTCAACAGGCCCTCACAGCAGACAAAACACTAAACATCTGAACCGGAAGCATGCGTGCTATGTAGTTTTAAACAAACTTATGCAGTTTTGTAGCAAGTGTGCTTGCATGCCAAACACTGGTCTGGTGCAAGAATGAGTAACTGTCGTACTCCCCCAGTGCTGTGACCTGGCGGATTTCCTTCTGCATCTGTGAGGCAGTTTTGAATCAATATCAAAATAACCCCACTGAACAGACCGAGATAGAACATGTTATCAGTCTAAACAGCTGAGAGGAATGTGTGATTGTTTCCATTGGACAGTCTGAACTACCGGAACGTCTTCATGAAAAGCTTTACAAAAGGCTTTCTGATGGACAGTTATTACGTCAGTTCATGTTTTGTATAACATTTTGTATAACTAAAGCTACAAATTCTCAATTGAAATATTTTTTCCCAATAGCTTAGCATAACACTAAAGTCAGCCTGCTAAACTATCATGGCAGTGGTTTTTAACAGAGGGCCTCAGCAAACTTTCAAGGGGCCACAGGGTGACTTTAATCTAATTAGATATTAAAAAAAATGTAATCTGAATTTGCATTTTCCCCTCATTAAGTGGGAATACCTGAATCAGAATCTTGAATTATGGAATCACAAAATGATGTTTTGTTGTTAATTGTTTTTCTATATCAACACTCCCAGTTTCTGCTAATGAAAACAACAACAACATTTGTCATAAAACAAACAGAAATACTTATCCAGTATGAGGGGTCATCGATTATTGTGTTGGTGAATCAAGCCTTCAGGTCAAAAAGGCTGAGAACCACTGCACTATGCAATTTAGCACAGTAATAACAAGAAAAGCATTTTTATTAGCTAGAACTAAATATTGGCATTAAATGACTTTGAGTAAGCTTTAGAACAGTGGTCACCAAACTCAGTCCTGGAGGATCTTGCAGAGTTTAGTTCCAACCCTAATCAAACACACCTGAACCAGCAAATCAAAGTCTTACTTGAAACTTCCAAGCAGGTGTGTTGAGGCAAGTTGGAGCTAAACTCTGCAGGACACCGGCCCTCCAGGACTGAGTTTGGTGACCCCTGCTTTAGAAGGAGCTACTGCTTGTGGCCTAATTTCTTAGTGCAGGATTTTGTTAGAAGACATGCAATATGCGTCAAATTTTGTTTTTGTTTTTATTTTGAATCACGCATGCCACATTAGAGAGCATCAGAGTATTTCTCTTACATTTTATTTTGAATCATGTATTATAATACGTTGCCATTCCAGATGAAGTTACCGGCCAACTGAGTTTTATTTATTTTACTTAGACAATTTTTTCTTACATTTGGTGCTTGTGGAGAGTTTAAATTTGGACCCTTCTTTTAATTAAATATGGGAAGATAGGAATGTAATTGTAAAGATCATTGCCCAATCCCATGTGTAACAGTACAACATTCTGCATTAAAGATAAAGACCTAAGGTCGCAAAACTCTGGACTTTTGGTAGTACCTAGGATAGCAAAATCCACTAAAGGAGGTAGAGCTTTTTCCGCATTTGGCTCCCAAATTCTGGAATAGCCTTCCTGATAATGTTCGGGGTTCAGACACACTCTCTCTGTTTAAATCTAGATTAAAGACACATCTCTTTGGCCAAGCATTCAAATAATGCATCTCATAATTTTGTACTGCAGTTATATCTGAGCAAATGCACATTATCATTCTTTAGCTTGGGTTAAACAAATCAATTTTGCTTGGTTGGAACAGCAGCTACGCTAATTATGTCTCTATTTGTTTCTCTGTTTTTGACATCCCGTGGTAACTAGGATTTACACAAGCTTCAGTCTGGATCCAGAACACCTGAGAAGAGATGATGCCAACCCCTCAGAGGACCTCAGATGAGGCCAACCCTGAAACAACATACAGAACTACCACATGTTGCTATAAGTTTGATTGCATCATATAATAATTGCTGTTAATAGTGTTCATCGTCTGTTTGATTACGTCTTTAATAGATTTTTCCGTACATTTCTGCCATATGTACATTAACTGACAGTCACCACTGATAAGCTACCGCTAAATATTGTAGAAACTTAATTTGCTGTAAAGTTGCTTTGCAATGATTTGTATCGTGAAAAGCGCTATACAAATAAACTTGAATTGAATTAAAGATAATTTAATCCACTATTTTACCTCTGTAGTAATTAGGGAAGACTGATCAGACAGTAAGTTTGTACACTCCTAAGATGAACAAGAGTTTTGTGTGTCTTCTTTAGCTGGAGACTCAAAATCTCATTTGGAACCGGATTACATGGATTGAATGTATTAAAGTGATTTATGTCCAGGCATTCTCAGACAGATGATTGCAATCTTTTAAAAAATCATAATAAAGACTAGAACCCAGGGCTTTACTCTGTCAAATTCAGATACCCTGATGCACAGTGACGGTGCATCGTTTTCCATTGTTTATGACGTCTAATTGTAAGTTAAACTATTTGTTGGGCTACCTACTGTGTTAACTGTGGTCTGTGGTAACCACAATATGACAACTAGACAAATGTTTGAGCAACTTTTCTCCAAATAATTTACTGAATACTCCATTGCTCCTATAATGTTATTTATAGCCCAATTTTATGACAGTCCAATTAGTCGTAGATTTTGGTTTAGTCCATGAAGTCTGTACTCGGTGACAGTCTCTCTTCATATCTCCTTTTTAAGCCTCAGTGGGAGTCTATTTGATGACAAGTGTGCTTCTGTGCTGTCTTGTTTTATTAGGGCAAAACAACAACTTTGATTGAGTGTGCTTCTCCATTAACCATGTAACAAAAACACCCAACTCAGTGTTCACAACTTCATTTAGGCCTGTGTGTGTATGAACATACATGAGTGTCTCACTTTTGAACGTCAAGATATGACAAATCTCTTTGTCTCTCTTTCTGCCTGTCTCTCACTATTATTTCTAAATTTGATCCTATTTTTTTCTACCAGTTTATAACTGCCAATTACTTACACACCAAGGAGTCCTTGAGATAGGAAAATTCCCACAGCAATACAGGGTTTTTGATGCTATCCGTCAGAGCTTACATCTTTGTTGTGAAAAACCTTCTGTCTTCTGCCTCTGCTCTGCTCTCCTACACTCTCCAGGAATGATCACATCCTATACGGAGAGAGTAATATAGTATTACCACAGCTTTCTTTCAGCAGATATTTAAACTTTGTGAGAACTCGTTTTCAAATATGCCAATGTATTTCAATAATGAAAACTCCTGTGTCTACTGTATGTTTCCAAAATTTGCCACATTATTATCATTAACACAAACTACAACACAATCCATTAAAATAAAATAAATATTAACTGAAATAAAATACAATTGAAAAAATACTTAAGCTTATTTTATTTCAGCTAGTTGTTCAGAAAGACGGCATTCCTCATTACTACTACTAAAATAGCTCAAACGAAATTAACAACTAAAACAAAATAACTATATAGACATGTTAAGAAAAATAATCAAAAATGACAAAAACACAACAAAATGACTAAAACTTTAACTAAAGTTAAAAGAAAAGAGAAAATATAAAAATAAAATAGTTCAAAATATTATCAAAAACGATGATTGTACAGTATATCAGTGACAATATAATATCACTGATTCGCAATGCATAAATATGGCCCATATAGCAGCTTATTCTAGCCGTGAACTGCTGATTAAGACTGTAAGTTAGAACATTTGCATGGATAGAGACCAATCACCTGTTGTTGTTGTTGTTGTTGTTGTTGTTGTTTAACGTCATTTAGGGGCAGTTGTATCTGAAGTTTTGATCCCATGACTCGTAGACCTAGTACATGGAAATGTACTGTTCAAATAATTGTACAGCAAAACAATTTTATGTAGAGTTAATGTTGAGGTAAATATATGTAGAGATAATTCTAATTTGTCTATCGATGAGTATTTATTTATTTCGATTTTTTATAACATTATCAGACATAAAAAAAGAATGCAGAATGTAGAGTTCTACTTACTACTAAGTGCCTCAAACACACTGTGAGTATCTACTGCTTGTTTTGTGAGCAGTATGTATCAGGCGATGAACGGGCTGCACGTGGTCTGCAGGAGGAGGTTTGAGGTTTGAGAACTTTGTGCCAGGATGGCTGCCTGAAGTCACAAAAGTTTTGGTGTTTGAGGGAGTAAACAGGAAACACCGCTGAACATCACCACCAATCTTTGCCCAAGAGAGCGGAACAGAATCATGGCAGAAAGGAATGGTGGGTAATTAAAAGCACCCTCAGTGGCCGCAGTCGCTATTACTGTAAATTCCTCAGTGTGCAGCGGCCACAGCATGCGCTGATCCAGTCTGAGTGTTTTCTTCTGGCTGACTGAAACCTACCAGCCCTGCATTAGCTGCTCATTTTCAACAATCAGATAACCTATAATGCTAAGGCTCTCATATTTCTCATCATGCATATCTGAATCATTGAAATGAACCATACAATATTAATTAAAGCCTGAGCAACACAGAGACTAATTTCAGAGCTTGCATTTTATGTATTCTAAATATGCAATTTGTTGCCTAGTTATATATATATATTTTATTAATAACAATTGTATTAATAATAATAATAGATTCTGTTAATAACAAAAATATATTTTTTATTAATAATAAAATTGAATATTTAATTATTATAACAATTTCATAGTATTATTATTAATATTATTATTATTATGAATAATCATCATCATTTGTATGAATAAAAATCAAACCTTGGTGCATAAAAGTTAGTTTCCTTCAGTACTTAAAGTTGTATGTTTGTATGAATATACAATATATAACATTCAGATTGTAAATTACTTCATACATATTCTTTTTTAATGCAGGCTTCGGGGAAAAAGTAATAGTGCATCCATTGTTTTGAATTTCTCCAGTCAACAACAAGGCTTATCTGGGAGCTGCAGTCCTGCTACACATGCAACGTGTTTGGCCCACTGCACTGGAAACTAAATGGAATATTACCATCTACTGGAAAACAAAATGTAATATCCCTCATGTTCGCCAGCATCAGTTAACTGCAATCAGCATTGCAAAGGTAACTGACTGATCCACCCTAGCTGGACTATGGAGTCCATACTCTTACTCTCTGACACAGCTTAACAAAAATAACCACTGGGAGTATTTACTCTGCTGAAGAAGACCATTGATTCCTGGCTTCCTCTGTTACACCCCAAATAGTCCCTGTTAAGGGAGGAAATGCCCTGTAGTGACCCTGTTTTATAACATTTAGAGATGTAGCCCTCTTACAAAAAGCCATAGCACAGGCAGATGTTATTCCAAAGGGAAAACAGTAATGGAAGTCAACTGCGTAATACTGCTGTCTAGAAATCTAATACTAAGTTCAGCTGAACCTGTGACCTAGAAAGGAAGGGAAAAAAATGACCTCTTATCAGTACGGTGCACCTGGATTATCATACAACATCTTATTATTTTGTTATTTTAATTTTCTTATAGTGTCAGATGCTCAGACTTGATGTCATATTATTTACTTATTCTGAGGACATGCTCACATGGATTCTACGGAGATCATTTGTTAGTGGTGCTTAAATCGAAAATTAATTTACAGTCTTTGTGGAAAATTGCAATCTGTTAATTAAAAATAATGAGAGGAGTTACTGGGAGATGATTTACCACTAGGAACGTTTCTTGTTGTCAGCAGAGTTATTCATTTTGGCTTTTGCTAAATGTTGAATTAATCTTCTTTGGACAACAACACACTCTCTGTCTCATTTGCCAGATTTAGGTCTTCTCTGGCTGTCGACAGAAAGTATAGATTTTATCAATGCGGTCACATGGATTAATCTTCAGCGATTGGATTACAAGGAGAGAACAAGGCCTTCAATATGAAGAGAACCAAAAACACTGTTTAATTGCATTACAGCTGCAGAGAGTCTGCAATTAGCCTGCTGTTTGTGGAGAGCCGGCTTGACTTTTATTGGCTAAGCAAATTTGATGAAGGTTTGTGATTTTGACCTTTTTGGTGCATTAAGCAAGAACACAGGGCAGACCACAGCAGATAAGATGAATAAGAGTGGGGGAAGACAAGAGAGTGAAAGACATAAGCAGAAGGAAAGAGACAGGGAGAAAGTGTTATCAGTGCTGAAAATCTTCCTGTATGAGGAGCGCTGGGAGAACAGAGTACGGAAATTCAGAACAGGTCATCTCTCTCTCTCATCAGTGAAGGATGCACAGACCGGAATGACTGAGTTTAGGAGGATGACCAAAGCACAAATAAAATAAAAGATATCCTGCAGCTGAATTCATATGTATCCTTAGTTTATATAGTTTTATCCTAGGAAACACTACACTAGACATCCTAAAGATTTGTAACTGATCTAGTCTCTGCTAACAAAGTTGCTTTAATTGCTTTATTATAATTCATAGAAATTCATTAAACAAACTGTTACTGTACCATTCACATCTCATTCAACCTTCAGCATACTCTTGAATGACCTAAAATAACCACAAGGGAATTATTTCATTTATCAGAAATACTGACAATTAATGCAATTCAAATAAGTATTTACATTAAAAATGCAAAAGGTCTGACAAATAATCATAATTATATTTAGTCAAAAAGTCAAATACCTTCCAATAAACTTGTCTTAAATCTACTTGAGTCAAATTTAGTCAGCATGTTGCAGCAATTTTCAACCAACAAGATCACCCTTAAATAATGTTAATCCTTTTAGTTTTTTTGCAATTGCCACATTTTCAATATTATTGCTTTATTATTCATTATAAATTAGTATCAATCTCGCTACTGTTTGCCTAATGTATTTCTGGAAATCTCAGTCTTGAAAAGCAATTCTACAGTAATCTGACTCCACTCTTAGCACCTCATTCACACACACAGACACTCTGCAGGTGAGAGTTAAAGCATCGGTAACCCATTTAACTTTGCGTGTTAAGGACACATTTGAGAGGTGGAGAGACCTTTCACCTACAGGATCCCTGAACTGTGGCGTTTCAGTACAGTTTATAGTTTGATTGGAGTTTTTACTCTCAATACATTCTAATATTGGTTGGTTCTTTGAGGTTTCTTCGTGTTTTTTTTAAATGCTTTTCCTGTCTCTTCTAGTCTGCATCCATATCTCTGTTGCAGAAGCTTGTCATTTTCTCTCCTTCATTCCTTATTTTCTCTCCCAAGATTAGAAACTGAAGCAGAATAAAGCCTCTAATCTCCTTTCAGGCACTTAATTCCTGCTGTCTCCTGCTCATGTAGTTTGTCTTTCAGACTAATTGGTGTCGTTCCCTTGTTTTTTTGTCTTTCTGCAATTTTTTCTTTATAAGCAAATCATTAAAACCTTTTAATTTCTTGATACCAGGTCAAGGGTACATTGTTTCATTTGTCCTATAAGATTACATATTGTGTGCGTGAGAATCGAATCCCTTCAGTCATTCTATAAACTTTACTTCCTAAACCTCCCTAACATAACTGCATGCCAAATTTGTCATAGTGAAATAGAAATTGAATTAAAACATTTGGATTTTCACCTTTTTTGTCTTTTATTATAAATACTGACAAGAGATCCCCTTCTTGAAAATGTAATGCACTAGGTATTACCCTGAAAAGCCTTACAAAATTGTCAGATTTTTTTTTTCAATTAATTAATGAATTTATTTATTTGTAAATGGAACTTTACTGAATCTTCAGAACAAAAAAAAAAGTTGCATATTGATACACCAGGCTTTTGTGAGTCATATAGTATGATATATGGAGCTCATACTTAAGGTGGGGGAAAAAACACCTCAGTTTTATTAAGAGGCCCAAACATATGCAGTTGGGTGCAGTTGCTGATAATTATATGGCTAAAAAAATAAGATGAAATTCTGATAGCTTGCAGTGCAAATCAATGAGAACTTTTAATAATATAGCAGACATAAAGATGATGCTTTTATGATTTATGTTTTATAATGATTTAAGTTGCTTCAGTCCAGTAAGTGTTGATCTTGAACTATTACTAATAATATAAAAGTCATTCTTACTTTTACTTCGGAAAAAATGAATAAATATTTTAAGAGCAAAAAGACTTGTGAAGCACAACCTTCAGGGGATGTTTTTAGAATTACACTAAAAGGCCATTTACTTGCTAAAAAAGTATCGAATCAATTGAAAACTATCAATCAGACGACACTAGGCATGTAGTAAATTGTGCAAAACAGGTTTTGATCATGTTGATAATTTTGAGGCCTTAGATATTTGTGTATCAAATATGATACAGTAGGCTTTATAGGTCTAACAGACTAAGCAGTTAATGAGCATATATATGCTAAAGAGGGAGTAATAGATTGTCAGGTAAAAAAAAAAATCACAATTGGTTCATAAAAATGCTTGGTCTAGTGTCTGTACTGCAAAGATTCGTTCAAAACAATTTAACAGACTCTGTTATACTGTTCAGTGGATATTATGAGTCCCACTATGAATCAGTCAACCCATCTAACCCTAACTTTCATTGATTGTACTGAAAGAGAAAAGAGGAGAATCTTCCAGCTTATGAATTACATTGTTGTGTGGTAGAGAGGGGACACATGGTCGGCATCTGTGTAGCTAAGGCTCGGTGTACTGTACATCCGGTAAACAGAATGCACACAAAAAGCAGAATGCTATTGAGAGACAGAAAACAGCACTGTCAGCCTGTCCTCAGCAGAACATAACACTTTGTAGTCTATTTACAAATATGACCAAGAGTCACAAAATGATGAGCACTGTTTGTGTGGTAAAAACAAAATCTCAACAGAAAATACTCTAATAAGAACAGACAAAACACTGGTTTCTATCTGTGTGTGTACTAGAAAGGACTTTATTGTTATAGTGTGCATATTTGAACTTTTTCATATATATTTGTCACTTACAATCAAAAGGACAGTTTTGTAGTTGTACACATTATTCTGTAAGCATCACTCAGAAATGCCAGAGCTGCTCCGTTTACATTCATGTGGTTACGTCACCCCTGGTTACATGGAATAATGCATTTCTGAATATTTATATATTTATCGACATCACACAGCATGATATAGCAGTAGACACTTTGCTTAAAATGTTTTACATTCACATTTTTGATTCATAGAATATTAGATATAACAAAAGAATATATTTGTATCTCTTTATATTTCATAATCCACATATGTTGCTTGCTTCCTACCAGTGATCAAGATTTGTCATTTTTTTGTATTTCAAATGATTCTACACAAATAAAAACCAACATAATAGGAGTTGCTTTTGACACTTTAAAATGTTAAAACATTTCCTTCAAGCGAAAAAGCCACAGTGAACCACAAAATGTATGCGTCATCTCGAGACAAAGACAACCACATTGACCACTGATCATGACTGGTTTGAAAACCTAAGAATCCTAATCTGTTATCTATACTCGCACACAGACACACACATCCCATACAAGGCGTGAAATGTTCAAAGGGACCACATGATAATGGGATTGTACCACGAGAGCTCAATTAAATGAATTGTCAGCGTACAGCGTAAATACATTTTCAATGTCATGTCAAACAGTATTCCATCTAAATAAGCTAAACCCCTGCCTAGTGTATTGTGAACATTGTGAACATTGCTGCTTTACATGGTCAACTGGACTTTCTTGAGTTTAAAATATAATGTTCTATGTCTCTGATATGTTGCTTTTGAATCTATAACAAAATCATTCTCTTGAAGGGGCAAAAAAGTCTTGTGCAAGGTATCAAATTTGTCATTATAATAATTGTTGCTCTGACCCAAGGGAGGCCACAAGTAAAACTTAAAATGTTGATCCATTGACTCAATACACTAAAAATCCCTTTTCCTTAACATTTGAAATATAACAAAAGAAGAGCTCTTAAGCTCTACTTGAGGCAGTTCATTGGATCTCAGTTCATTTTGAAAGCTATGAGTGTAATTTTCCTATGGCATGGAGTTAATTGAGACTCGTTCTCAATGAGATGCTTTAGTCATGTAGAACGTCTCTGCACGCTCTTCATGATGATGAGTTACTTAATGACGGGAAGTTTATGGCTAGATAAGGCACTCACACAGTGGTGTGTCTGCTTTGTGAGGTGTGTCAAAAAGAAAAAAGATGTGCTTGAAAAAATGCTTTGTGGACCACTGATGTAAGCCAGCTGTTGCAAAACCAAACCATTCTTGGGAAACAAGGTAAAATGTGAAAACTCACAGCTGCACCCTAACATATACTGTAGCAATGACTCAAAACGCTCCAAACCCGTTACATGGCATGAAAGATTTCTTGGAATATCAAGGGGGTTTCCATTTCTCAGTGTGTTATCTAAACCTCTACAACTTGCACTATGAAATAGGGTGTAAGTTATCCTGTCACACCCACTTACCCCATATAAACACACACTGAACTTCCCAGCCATACAGGATAATATAGCTTCAGATTTTTTTTTCTGCTTACATTTTTACAAACAATGACCTATAACCATCACAAACAAAACTAGGATAAAAAAATTATAAAAAAGTAAAACATCTTAAAAGTGGAAAATACCTGTTTTACCACAAAACGTAAGTATTTTGAGGTCTTTTGAGAGTTTGGCCTAAAAAGTGTATGATTTAAAAAGAAGTACAGGCACAATATTTAGTTTGCCCTACATTATACAGTGGGAATAGAACATAATCACCCCCTTTAAAATAATCACATTTTGTTGCTTTCCAGCCTGAAATGAAGATGGAAGATGGAACACCATCTTTGTTTTATCTAGCTAAATGTACTCAGTGCAACTTTAACATCCAAGTGAAAGATATAACACCAACATGTCAGAAAAAATAAATAACCAGAATCACTGAGTTGGAAACCAGATCACCCCTCTCCTAAAATGACTTGTAAACTCAATCAGGTGTAGCTAATCACACAATTAGCACACAAAGCCTTTCAACTATGATAAGCTGTGGTCATTTTTATTAGCTCAGCATGAAAAGAGCTTTCCTGGAGCATTTCAGTCCTTGGTAGTGCAACTGAAGCAAACAGTATTTTAAACAGTATTTAGTTGAACCCCCTTTTACTTTAATTACAGCCTTTAGTCTGTTGGGATAATTGTCATGTTGGAGGTAAACCTTCTTCCCATTGACAACTTTCTGGCAGAGGGCAGAAGATTTTCCTCAAGAATTTGTTGATATTTTGCCCCATCTATTTTCCTTCTATCCTGACAAGTGCTGCAGTCCCTGCTGCAGAGAAACACCCTCATAACAGGATATTACCACCTCCATGCTTTACTGTAGGAATGCTGTTATTTGGATGACGAGCTGTATTGGATTTCTGCCAGATATATAATTTGGTGTTGAGGCCAAATAATTAAATTTTAGTCTCTTCTGCCTCAAAATCTGGAGGCTTTTCCTCTGACTCTTTCATCCAGTTTGGAGCAATGTCCTGATCCAGGGAGGGTCTGTGTTGTACCAAATACCTTCCACTTCTTAATAATAGACGTCACTGTGCTTCTAAGCATTGATAAAGCCTTTGAAATGTTTTTGTATCCATCTCCTGACTTGTGCCTGTCCACAACTTTATCCTGGAGATTTTTTGACAGTGCCTTGCCACCCATAGCTGATTATTTGCTTCAGTTGCACTACCAAGGACTGAAATGCTCCAGGAAAGCTTTTTTCATGCTGAGCTAATCAAAAAGACCACAGCTGATCACAGCTGAAAGGCTTTGTGTACCATTGAAAAGGTGATTAGCTACTTTTTCTGTCATGTTGGTGTTATATCTTTCACTTGGATGTTAGATGTTGCACTCAGATGTAGTCAATACAGCTGCATAAAAGCAAAATGTGATTATTTTAGAAGGGAGGGAGGGAGGGGTGATTCTTTTCTGTACCCACTGTAAAAAAAAGTCTAGTCAACCACTGAACACAAATGGAGCAGACTGGACAGTACAGTGTGTGGTTGGGAAACGCGCAAAGCCATCACTTCATTTTGTCCTTTTCTCAGGTGCCACTTCTCTCTCTCATGCAGTAGCATTTGATGGCACTCCCACCTGACCCCCCCCATCAAATGGACAACCAATGTCTGAGCTGGGAAAACAAGACAAAATGTACAATAGAAAAAACGTCAGGATTTTTCTCTGTGACATGCAATTCTCTTAAAATAAATGCTGTTAAACTACCTTTAGCATTGTCTTACCTTGAACTGCCTGACATTACCCTCTGTCACCAGGTGATGTTCATGTTCTGGAGTAATGGCGTACGCTATCCTCTGCAATGGAGGACATTAAAAACAAAAATTGGACTAGCAGAAATAAACACACAGCAATAATGAACCATAAATTTAAACAACTTAATTATCGCCTCAAAAACAGATGGCAATGTGGCGTTTTATTCTGCATATGTTAGATGATTTCTGAAGCCATTTAAGATAGCATGCTGCTTGTGGAAAATGTGAGTATGTAAGCACTGAGCCAGATGTCAGTAGCATGTTTGTGGTTTTGGGAATTGACGCATTTAGAAATAAAAACATCTCTCAGTTTTAGGACCACACAAAGTCATGAAGCAGATTTAAGCCATGGACAGATTTATTGAGGGCATTCAACGTACGATGAGATTGAAACAAGGAATCTGCTGGAGGCTTTGCTACAAGGCCACTCTGCTGGAGTGAATATTTAAAAACTGGACCTAAGAACTATATATGAAACAGGGAGTCTTAAAATGAGTGTATATATTTTTTCTTCTGTCTTTTTCAGTATTCAACTATAAATATGTCACTTGCCAATGTGTGTGTGTGTGTGTGTGTGTGTGTGTGTGTACCCATAGCATTAAACCATATTTTGGGGACAAATTTATAGTATTTATAACTTGCAGTATGTAAAAAGTCCTCATTTAGATAAGTGAAACGTCTTTACTAACCTCCTTGAAGGTGCCTGGTATAATAAGGAGTTTGTAGATGGCGTAGATTGGTACAAACAGCATGGAGGACAAGGCTATGGACCAGCCCACCATATTTGACCAGCGAGGGAAAATATAGTTATCATATCTCAGGTCGCCAGAGGTAACAATGCTGGCAATGACCACAACCTGCACAGAAATAGAAGTCAGGAACTACAGAAACAATAAGGAGTGATTAACTATTCTGTACAAAGAAACCAGTTTTGTCAGCATAAGAAAATAAAGCAAGTTATTTTTACTGGTTGAAACTATTCAATTGTATCAGCTGTATTCCAAGTACAAGTGAGTAAAGTTTTAGGTTAACTGACTAAACAGATTTAAAACTGTAATCTAACAGGGGACAGATAAAGGACATCATTTCCTTAAGGGTCAAATTGCATCAGGTGTTATGCTCATACACCCCTGTTTAACTCACAAGTAAGAATGCTGGACTGACGAACTTCCAGCAGAGCCTCCAGTAGATACCTGGTTTGAAGCCCATCATGCGTTCAATGTCCTCACTAAATCTGTCCACACCTATGGTACAAACACACAAAGAAATTAGCAGCATCTGGACATCATTTCAAGATAAAAATACCCGAGACCTTTTTCTGAATTGAGGCATCTCTTATAACAATATTAATGATGATCTGAACACTGTGTATTGTACTCTTAGACAACACTTTATTCAAAAGTTATGTAATACAATGTAAAGTAGAAATGAGAAATTTTGGATCTTAGGAAGTGATGTAACGGAATGTAGCACTGATAATCTTGATAGTCCTGAGGCTTTAAACTATTTGTTTATGCTTGCTCTTTGGGCGAGGCAGGGATACTTCATATTCATGAAGTAGCCATGGACCATAATAAATGACCTCCCTCTCTTTACATGAGATGTCTTGCAGTATCTAGAACTGCATATGCTTTGGAGTAATTACAAAAATATAAAGTTAAGATAAATGTATAATTTTTTTGGTCAATCTTCAGACTTTTATTGTCCTTGGGTTCATAGCTCTGATCTTACTCACACTGTAATGCATTAGTGTGTTGAGGCTGAGTTACAGACCAGTTAAAAAGCAGTGTTTCTCAGTCCTGCTGGAAGATGCATTAGCTCCACTGACAACCATTCAAAAGTAGCTGTGTATGCAGGAAACAGTACACACTATATGAACAAAAGTATTGGGACACCTGACTATTAAACCAACAGGGACTTCTATGAAATTGCAATTTGGAGTGGGTCCCCCTTTGCAGCTTCTACTCTTCTGGGAAGTCTTTCCACAAGAATTTGTAGTGTTTCTGTGGGAATTTGTGCCCATTCATCCAGTAGAGCATTTGTGAAATTAGGCACTGATGTTGGATGAGAAGGCCTGGCTCACAATCTCTGTTCCAAAGGTGTTCGATAGGGTTGAAGTCAGGGCTACAAATGTGTGGGCCAGTCAAATTTTTCCACACCAAACTCATCCAACAATGTCTTTATGGACCTTGCTTTGTGTACTGGGGCAAAATCATGCTTGAATAGAAAAGGTTCTTCCCCAAACTTGTTCCACAATGTTGGAAGCATAGCATTACCCAAAATGTCTTGGTATGCTGAAGCATTAAGATTTCTCTTCACTGGAAGTAAGGGGCCTAGCCCAACCCCTGAAGAACAGCCCCATACCATTATACCTTCTCCACCAAACTTTATAGTTGGCACAATGCAGTCAGGCAGGTAACTTTCTCCTGACATCCGCCAAACCCAGACTCGCCCATCAGACCACCAAACAGAGAAGTGTGATTCACTCATGAGAACATGTTTCCACTGCTTCAGAGTCCAGTGGCGGTGTTTAAACTTGGCATTGTACTTGGTGACGTGAAGCTTCCACAACACATCCCTTGAAGCTCCAGTTGCATCGATTTTGTGCTGATGTCAAAGCCAGTGGAACTCACCAGCTCTGGAAGTGCTTGATTTTATACAGTTGTGGCAATGGGTCTGAAACAATTATTGATTAATTAAAAAGGTGTGTCCCAATACTTTTGTTCAAGTAGTGCATATATAAATATATGTATGTATATATCAATACCAAAAGTCGCAGTGAGTATCTGGTGTGGTCACCAGCTGCTTTAAATTCTAAAGTGCATCTCATCTCGATCAGCTGTCCTTCCTGTCTCCCTGTAGCACTCTTTTATGCATCTTACATTGTGGGCATTGCAGTTTATTGCTCCGGCAACATTTGTACTGCAGTCCTCATGCCTCCCTGAAGCAGGACTATGGCATGTTCATGCAGATGAGCAGGAACCCTGGGCATCTTCTTCTGGTGTGTTTAAATCAGTAAAAAAGGTCTCTTTACTGTCCTAAGACTTACTGAGACCTTTCTACTTAGGACCTAAGTAATTGTGAATGTGCCCTACATTGCCTTACGCCTATAAACTGCTAGTGTCTTAAGGACTGTTCCACAGGTGCATATGGAATAATTGTTTATGGTCCATTAAACAAGCATGAAAAACATTGTTTAAACCCTTTCCAAATAAGATCTGCAAAGCTTATTTGGATAATACGAAATGTACTAAACCTGTTACAGATTGCAGAAAACATTGATTTTACTTGTAGAAGCAAGAATTTCAGTCAGTAGCGAGTCAGGAGTGGAAATTATCTTTAAAGACGAATGTATGTTGTTTTATATCTGCTCACCATAGAACCAAGATACTCCAATGGCCTCAATCAGCACCCCAAATAGAATGGACGTTCCTGCAGCATACGCGTCCAACAGGGTCAACACAAAGATCCCTCCCTGTCATAACCGAGATATGACAAAGACAAAATACTGCTGAATAAAGGACTTCTATTGATTAATTCACCATTTTATTGCTTGTATGTTAATTTGTTCATGTTCATGGTAGAAGTAATCAAAAAAATAATAATATTCACAAAACACACATTTGATCTGCAAAGTGCGGTTTTTGACTGTAAGCCAATAAATGTTGAAATGCTCCACAGTGTAGTTTCAACTGATGCGATCACATGCACATGGATCACACCACTGATGCTGAATACATATTATACAGTAAAACAGCTAAATATACTGTACAATACAATCCATCTCAAAAGCAAATTAAATAGGGATATTATATAGATTTTAGTAATTTGATATTTATAATATGACAAGAAAATAAATATAAACAAGAGTATTTTCATATTGTCACACTGCTAAAAAACAGATCCAACAAACTTACATTTGTGATGCACAGAAGGGCTATTAGGAATGTCCCAAATACTACAGTAAATGTAAATAATTTTCTATGCCTCTTCAGGAATTTAAAGTCATCTGACAGCCCAGTGATCACTGCCTCCATGCCACCCATCTAAACAGGACATTGCATTAAATCAACGGAAATGTTTTAGAACCATAGTATTTTTGTTGAAGTATCAATTATTAGTAATTGCATTGTTTTTTTGTCTATTAAATTTTATGTGAGAAATAACAAGATTAATTTGTACTCACAGAACTGTCAATTCCAAGAGTCAGAAGCATAATGAAAAACACTATCGCAAAGAATGTGGATCCAGGTAGAGTTGAGATAGCTTCTGGGTAGATAATAAATACCAGTCCAGCTCCTGCACACAGATATAAACAATCACCTCACAGATCAGCAAAGGGACACTGTACAACTCCAGAAAAATAACGTTTGTCACGGGTCACACTTTGGTTAACCACTGTAAGAAGAAAGAATGGTGCACAATGTAGAACTGAGAAACATGAAAAGGTTGAGTGATACACAAAGAGTAAAATAAAAACAGGACAGTGAGGTTGTAGGAGTCACAGACCCTCAGTGGCCACATCCTTTATGTTGACCTGATGCTGATGAGCCATATACCCCAGTACTGAGAAGATGGCAAACCCTGAGAAGAAACTGGTAATGCAGTTTATAGTGCTGGTCAGAATAGCATCCCTGCAGCAAAGCACAAGATAAAAGTTTACATTACACCAGAAGTCTCAAAACTGCTGAGGAGAATCTATGACATGAACACTTTAAACCCACAGTGAGTTGATGCCAAAGCTGTGACTTATCCCCACTGTGGCTATGCTTTGAGTTCTCATTTAGACAGTTCCTGTGCAGAGGAACAGTGCACTGTAAAGTTGAAGTTTAGCATTGTTTTTTGAAAGCTTGTTCCCTTGTTCTCATAATGTTTATCAGTTGCAATGACTAGACATTACAAAAGCCTAATTAATAACCAAACAATTGATACAAAAAGTACATACAAGAAGAAAGAATACAATAATTCATGATTTTGATCATTTCAAAGTGTGTCCTAGGGTGGAACCATTCAGTGTAGTCTGTGAAGAAGTGCTTAAATCTGAGCAGCCATCTGCTTGCAACATATCGTCATGGTGGCCAAAAGCTGAAGAGGTGAAAAATGCTGCTGTAACTTAAATTACATTTAAATTTAAATAATGTGAACATGAATATTTCAAACTGACTTTTTCATTGGTTTTCTTTATTTTCTGTTAGAAACAAAAGCAAATATTTTGACATGACTGTAGATTTGAGGTCTTAGTAAGACATCTGTGCCCTGGAGAGCAAAAACCTGTTGGATCAATAGGGTTCCAGCTTTAGACGTCAACATATTGCGATGTGAAATCAACAGTGCTTACTGTAAGTCATTAACATGCTTTAGATGTGTACATTAACAAGGCATCAAAAGAAAATTGCAAACGTTTGAATATTAATCGACTGTAATTTTACACAAGCCAACCAAAGTGGGCATTGACTTTTAAGTGAATAAATGAATCAGACTGTCTTTTGCCTCTTTATACCTTCAAAACACTTCATACATGAAAGGAATCACCTCATCCACTTCAAATATGTAATTTCCACCTCTGCAATTACTCATTAATTAAGTATGATGAGGTTAAATGCTCAGTGCACAACTGAATGAGTGTTGAAACATCTCAATCTACAGAGACACTAGCTGACAGGAATATTGTACTATAACCTGAGAAACTTTACAGACTGTCATTTTGACTATTTGGGATCCACAATGCCCACAAGGTGACTGCCACCTGCTGGCCCCACTAACAACCTTTTCTAACTTTTGATCTCTGGAAACAACATGTTGGTTTTCTCATGAGAACGCAAAGCCACAGCTTCACAGTATTAGCAAACTGGAATGGCTATGGGCTAATAGATCAGGCAAAAAAATCATTTTAAGTCTTCAAGTAAGATATTGCTCACATTGGAACCTGTTTGTAGTAAGAATCGTTCCATCATATAATTCTGAAGAGATGTTATTATTAAGGCCAATTCACACTGCACAGATAGACGCAGACCAACGCTTACGATCAACTGATTACAATATGTCACTTCTCAGAAGTTCAATCGGCGAAATCAAGCGCCGACTAATGCCAACAGATGTAACGCACAACAAAACATCTGTTGGCATTGGTTAGCGCTTGATTTTGCTGATTGAACATGTAGAATCCAACAAAACCTGACGAACATTTCTGTTGCCATTTGTCTGTGTCTGTCAGTGCAGTGTGAATAGGCCTTTAGAAAACGTACAACCTTATCAGAGATTTGTCATACCTGTAGCAGTTATTGTCAAATTTATTGTAGCTTGCAAAGGCAATGAGGACTCCAAACCCGGCTCCTAGAGAAAAGAAAATCTGAGTAGCTGCGTCAATCCATACCTGCAACAAACAAAAATGAGTGACAATCCATCTATAAAAAAAGAAGTATGTATGACTATGTATGAAGTATGACTACTTTTTTAAAGATCCAAGATATACAGTATATATCTGGAATTAGTTCATAAAATAGGTCGAGCCCTATTAGCATGAACTTACTTGAGGATCATTGAGCTTCTTTAGGTCAATGTGGAGATATGCCCTAATTCCATTCATTGCACCAGGGAGAGTGATGCCTCGAATCAGCAACACAAACAGCACTATGTAGGGCATAGTAGCTGTAACATACACCACCTGAACACACACTCACACCCACACACAAATAAAGAGCCGTTCATTTTTGTCCAGTGCCTTGAGATTGCTTTTTAATGACAAATGCTATATAAATTGAAAATACTATTAAAAAAACAAAAATAAAATGTGTATATATGAACATTAGATTAATCATAGACAGAATGACCAAAAACAAATAGCTACACTGCATAACTATCATTTGAGATTTTAGCTGGAGTTTTGCACCTTTCCAGAGGATTTGACTCCCTTCCACAGGCTGAAGAAGAGGATGAAGACGACCAAAATAAGGCAGAGGGCGAGCTCCCAGCGAGGAAGACCCAGGTCATTGATGCCTTTACTCTCATGAATGTGCAGCACTTCGCGCCTGGAGGAGGAGAAATGGTAAGTGAGATTAAACAACTACTTCAATGCATTTTGTTCATAGTCCCACTGTCTGAATAGAAAACATTTTTTGAGAAATGTTGTGTTGTGTGCCTTGTTCAAAGGCTCTCCAGTAGTAAAGTAAGTGTCCTGGGCCACAGTCCTACTTGTTCTATAGATTCTTTGGAGTGTTTTCCTCATTAAATTATGGAACACTTATCAATTAATCAAATAAAACATCCATTATTATAATGTTCTCTATTCTTAGTCATGCTCCAATAGCATAGTGTAAAAATATTCATCTGCACACAAAAACTTTTTTGAATAAATATATGCTGTACAGGTCCACTGGCGCAAGGGACGCCCTCTATGCAGAGGTGTGGGGGGCCTCACTGAGTTACAAACCACTGAAATTAGTCAGACTCTAGGGAGTATGTAGGAGTTGCCTTGCCACTTGACGTCACTGCTCTTAAAATACTTAGAAAAGGGGTTATGTATCAAAATAAAATTGATGTTCTCTCAAGTCAAAGTATTATAAAGCCTTGCCCTGATAACTTAAGATCCTATAAAGAATCTACAGCTACAGAGAATTTAGTCCACTCCAACTCTGTCTAGGGAACTGTACAGTATCTTGTTTTTGTAGCACATTCTTACACCCTTTCATGTGCTTTATATGTTAGGCTTAGGCTCACTCTCATTTTACGGTTGTTTCCACTAGACTGTCCACTCTGAACTGATGTTTATTATATATTAACTCTAACCTAATCTTCACCAAAATAAGGCAGAGGGCGAGCTCCCAGCGAGGAAGACCCAGGTCATTGATGCCTTTACTCTCATGAATGTGCAGCACTTCGCGCCTGGAGGAGGAGAAATGGTAAGTGAGATTAAACAACTACTTCAATGCATTTTGTTCATAGTCCCACTGTCTGAATAGAAAACATTTTTTGAGAAATGTTGTGTTGTGTGCCTTGTTCAAAGGCTCTCCAGTAGTAAAGTAAGTGTCCTGGGCCACAGTCCTACTTGTTCTATAGATTCTTTGGAGTGTTTTCCTCATTAAATTATGGAACACTTATCAATTAATCAAATAAAACATCCATTATTATAATGTTCTCTATTCTTAGTCATGCTCCAATAGCATAGTGTAAAAATATTCATCTGCACACAAAAACTTTTTTGAATAAATATATGCTGTACAGGTCCACTGGCGCAAGGGACGCCCTCTATGCAGAGGTGTGGGGGGCCTCACTGAGTTACAAACCACTGAAATTAGTCAGACTCTAGGGAGTATGTAGGAGTTGCCTTGCCACTTGACGTCACTGCTCTTAAAATACTTAGAAAAGGGGTTATGTATCAAAATAAAATTGATGTTCTCTCAAGTCAAAGTATTATAAAGCCTTGCCCTGATAACTTAAGATCCTATAAAGAATCTACAACTACAGATAATTTAGGGAACTGTACAGTATCTTGTTTTTGTAGCACATTCTTACACCCTTTCATGTGCTTTATATGTTAGGCTTAGGCTCACTCTCATTTTACGGTTGTTTCCACTAGACTGTCCACTCTGAACTGATGTTTATTATATATTAACTCTAACCTAATCTTCAGAGAAACTTAAATAGATTTGAAGAAAAGCATTTGGCTTTAACTAGTGTAACAATGGGAACTCAGAAACTAGTGAGCACTGGATTCAAAAGTATTGTCTGTAAAGATATAATAACAAAAGTACAAAGAACACAGAAACAAGAAAACAGAATAAGATCATCAAACAAGACAACTGTGTAAGGACAAGATCTGACAAATACACTGGAAACACAAGGGCTTACAGCATAAAGCCTAATTGGATATGGGAACAGGTAAGAACAATCATGGAAAAACAAGAGGAAACAGGAAACCAGGTACAACTACAAACGAACAGTCCACATAACAAAAACACACAGACCCAGAACCATTACAACTAGTAGAGCCAAACCAGTACAAACACACAATCTCAATACTGTATGTGTCACACACTCTGCTGAGTCAATTGCTTCAAAAGATTTGCCAGATCGTAAATTACCCATAAAACCCGTTTCCCCTCAGGATCTTGCCTCCCAAGAGGGATGACCTATGTTTCTAACATCTAACAAGGTTGAATAATGGTTAAGACCAAAGGTTTCTCAACCATCCAATGATGAATATTATTGCTGGTTTCTTGCAAAATATCTGGATACACCCAGTGAAAAGAGTCTCTGTAGAATGTGATCTAAATGATTCCTGTGCTGCACCTCCCAGTGAGGTTTAAAGAGGAGAAACAGTACAGGCCATTGTTCTTATATTATAAACAAACCCCTATAGCACTGCCAGAACATTGCTGTCATCTTTCCTTCTGAAAGACGTTATCTTGTAAAGGAGAACGAATGCCGCTCTGTTTGAACATGCTTTGAGTTTAGAAGCCATGATGTGAATTAAAGCAGACTTTATCCATGCCTATTTACTTTAAAAACAATGTTAAAGACCCATAATATTAACCTTAAGTCAGCTGTCAAGTGACTATAAGTGTCATTCCCACATGATTTCTATTTCAAATTCTGATCAGCCCAACTGATTAATATCCCATATGTGTGATAATTCATTGCTGTTGACATCAGTAAATAATTAAATCTGGATCAGATGTCTTGTAAAGGAGAACGAATGCCGCTCTGTTTGAACATGCTTTGAGTTTAGAAGCCATGATGTGAATTAAAGCAGACTTTATCCATGCCTATTTACTTTAAAAACAATATTAAAGACCCATAATATTAACCTTAAGTCAGCTGTCAAGTGACTATAAGTGTCATTCCCACATGATTTCTATTTCAAATTCTGATCAGCCCAACTGATTAATATCCCATATGTGTGATAATTAATTGCTGTTGACATCAGTAAATAATTAAATCTGGATCAGATACACAGGTTTGGTTTTGCATTTAAAAAGGAAAACTTTAAAGCTGGAGAGACCTTGAGAACTGCTCAACTTGCTCATCAAACAAGTAATTTGGTCATGCACTGGGAATAAGGAAATAAACGTGAGTGTGACGTCTACAGAAACATGGATGTTGAAGCCATCATGGCTGAGTTAATGAAGAGAAGGAAAGCCAGACAAACCCTTAGGGCTCAAGAGACGGGAGACAGTCCAATCCGGTCACCATTGCCAATAACATCACGCTGGGGCCTGTCAACCCGCCTGTCCTGCTAAAGCTTGACTTTAATCCACTCTCTGTGACATTTCAGTCGACCCCTGGCCCTTTAACATACCTACAGTCTATACAAATATCTTGGTTTGTATCAGGCTGTCATGACAATAAATTATTTTACAAATAGCTCACTCACATTTGATTATTCATTAACTGGAAGGACTTTTTCACAAATCCTTTAGTAAATAAAGTTTTGATGAGATCTTTAAGAATTACATATGTGTGTTGTTATAAAGCAAAAGTGCAGGCAGCAAGTCTAACAGTACTCAGATTTTAATCAATACATTTGAATAAAAAAACACTGTAAAAGATACTGTATATCCAAAAAACAAATGACAAACAGGACTACATGTTCTACAGGTTGAAGACAACAACAGTGCATTAGGGTGTTTCCAAGTCATCTTTTGCCTTGCCCACCAGGAACTATTCTACATAAAACCGCTTTCAGAATTTTTTTTTAAAACAGACATGACTTGACTAGTGCAGTAGACTACTGCTTATAATAAAACCTTCAACGTGACTATACAATGCATCAGCCTACTGTATATAACGCACTATTCAACAAGCGCAAGCAAAAAAAAAAAAAAACATTCATAAGGCTGAATCAGGAATGACTTCTATGGGCACTTTTTGGTTATTCTTTGACGTTGGACTTTCACGTGCATTTTCATTATGCCTTGTAAAGGAACAATTCACCCCAAAATTGACATTTTCTGAAAATGTACTCACCCTCAGGCCATCCAAGACATAGATGAGTTTGTTTCTTCATAAGAACAGATTTGGAGAAATTTAGCATCACTTGCTCAATGGATCCACTGCAGAGAATGGGTGCCATCAGAACGAGAGTTCAAACAGATGATTAAAATCCACCAAAATACTTTAGAACTGTTTTGGATTGTATTCGCTTATAAACAGGGCTTGATCTGTGCATAATTCTGTCCTGATTCAGATGACACAATAAAAGAAAACAATATAGCGGACTCATCCATCTTAATGATGGATTTGTTTCTTACAAACACACTGCTTTTTGTTTCAAAATATGTTAATTTATATTATTGTAATGTTTTTATCAGCTGTTTGACTCTCAGTCTGATGGCACCCATTCACTGCAGATGACCCATTGGTGAGCAAGTGATGTAATGCTAAATTTATCCAAATCTGTTCAAATAAAGAAACAAACTCATCTACAACTTGAATGGCCTTAAGTTGAGTAAATTTAAATTTCTGGGTAAACTATTCCTTTAACGGATCCCATGCTTAGTTATTTTCCAACCACAAAATTGGTCATTGTGTTATACCATGACAAAAGTAACTGCGGAAATATATAGTCCAAAAACAAACAAATAGAAACACAAACACTCCTGGACAATCCTCCTAACTTCAAAACCAGACATAACCACTCTTTTCATTCTGAGGGGCAGATCTTGAGCTTGAGCTCAGTCTCAGTGACAGCAGTTAGGTCAGGACAGATGTGAGCACAGCCTCCTCTAATTGAATAATTACATTTGATTGGCAAGGATCTTGGCAAGCATTCCCTCTAGAGCTCTTCATTCATCTGATGTCTTTTCCTTGCCAAGCTAAATCCAAACACCTATGATTTCACCATATCCTCAGCTGTACTCTGAGCCAGACAACGGCCACAGAAGAGAACTCTGATGGCATTTGGGGTCTCATCACAGCTTGCTTAACTCTGGAGCAAATTATATTTGTTTTCATAACAGGCACCAGAACTTCCTAAAATGTGTTTGTGAAACCACACATTCGTTGTGGTTATGGACCCCTCTGGCTGACACGAGTTCAGCCCTGTTTATATTTTTAATATTAATTTCCTTCCTTTTATTTTTGTAATTATTAAAAACAAACAAGCACAGCAAATAAATAGCATTTGTAACACTTATAACCTTCATATCACATTTTTAAAAAGTATTTACTAAAACACAACCATTTTGCACTTTTAATAAATCAAGATATATAAAAAAAATTCAAATAAAACAAGCACGCAACAATGAACCAATATTCTAAGGGTTAATTATTATGCTTGTTTGATTTATTATTTTAATTACTTTTAATGATTATTATTTGAAAGCACAATAAGTATGGTCAAGATCTTTGTCTTGGCTTTTCAAATGATTATATTTTTTCCTATAAATCCACTATTTCTGTCTTCATGACATCAGTCTGTTGTTAAATCTGAGACTGCGTGTGATGTAACAATATTTCAGTAATGACGGAATAATTAGATTTAGGATACCTGCTGTGTAAAACAATACAACGGAGCAGTAACGGTTCATTAGTCTCAACAAACAGTGATTGACTCAAACATGTCAAGACTGGCAGAGACAGCGTAGTCAAAGGATATGTGGGTGGCACACAAGCTGATGAAATTTGCTTTGTTGAGCTTGTCATATTTTGCTTTTGTCTGGTTGTCGGTTGTTTTAGAAAGATGTGTGCCATGACGGGTTTGTGTAAGACCAATGAACTTGACTGGGTTTTTATCAGGGGCTTCTGGACTGACAGCTGCTGGTTCAACACCACTTTCTGTGATTGGTTTCTAGCTCTCCCCAGCATTTTAGCTATTCTGAGCAACATACTGCTTAATCTAATATTCAGTGTATGGCACACCTGCTGAGCATGTGAGTCTGCTGTATGTGTGACAGTAATGAATATTCTCTAGTGCCCTGTGTGCTGTCCCATGATGGCAGGATTACTGGTGGCCGAAAACTATTATAATAGAGCGGCATGAGGGGGGAAAAGCGGAGGAAATGACAGCTTTCCACATCCCCTCACACACAGAAGACAGCTGGGGAAATGACACTTCAAAGCATTGCTGGGTAGGAAACTAGTCCAAAAGAGGGTAAGAGCATAGGAGAGGAAGAAAGTGAGAGAAACAGCTAAACAGACAGTGAGAACAAGACAAGCAGAGAGTACAAAAAGCGGTAGATCACGAAGAAAGACAGGAAAAGGGGTCGAGGGTTGGATGAATTAAAATCATATATTGTATGTATATATACGAGATAGACATATGGATGCACATCCACATTCCACAGTGATGTTAGACTCTTTAAGATATTTCATAATATACAAACATGCATAAGACCTGAGCAATACATTTAAGGAATAAAGACACGGAAACCCTCACTTGAATCTGATGACGTGTCTCTATGATTTTGTCCATAACTGGTTACAAACAAATCAGCAAGTGCTGTAGGTTCTTCATTGTTCCACACATTCTTCTGGTTTCCCCTGACACGAGGAGCCAAATTTTCCCTTAGACACGGAAAAGGACTGCTTTTCTTTGAAGTGCAAGCGGCTGCCTTTCTTTCAGTGTACATCAAGAGTTTTGAGTGCCGCATACATGTTTCAGTGATTCTGACCTAATTTTGAGCACTTTTAAGCAAAATTGTTCACATCTGATTAGCCAATAATTTTGATTGTGTTCTACCTCAGAGTAGCAACTGGTTTCAATACAATATTTACTCAATCTCACGTTGTTCCAAATATACTTTACTTACCTCTGTGGAACACAAAAGAAGGTATTTTAAACAGAACCTTGAAGAGTTTGGTGACCACAGACCATTTAAAAAAATAATAAAACTATAAATACAATCACTCAGAATATATTATGTTCCACAGTAGAAAGTAAGTAATACAGGTTTGGAATGAAATGAGGGTGAGTACAAATTTCAAAGATCTCAGCTGGGCTGTATCCTCAGTTAGGAAAACACTTACTTTTTTTTCCCTCGAACTTCTAAGCAGAAATAACTATAAAATGTGGTAAAACGCGATTTCTACCAAGGGGGCCCCCACTGGGAATGCTTGCTTAGGGCCCCCAAAACTCTAAACACGTCTCTGAAAACAAATCCCGAACAGCGATAGCTGAATCAAAGCTCCATTAGGCGCCATATCAGCAAGACTCCATAGGGAGCAACAAGCAATTGGTACAACATGACAAACTGGAACAATGTCGAAAAACATCACCGACATTGTGAAGCATAAGGAAACACCTGTCTAGTAAAGCAGCTGTATCATTCATAACTGATTTTGTAAGTGGAAATGTTAATGTGTTTGGAACACCTATAAGACAAAATACAGTAAAAGCGCTTGTTTAATAAACAGGATATTCACACTTTTAAGCAAATCTCAAAGCGGACTGCAGTCGATTAAATAGAAAGCCTGTCAACTGTCTGCCTGAATTCTTTTCATTGACACTAATATTGCATCAGACTTTGCATTTCCAGACATTTTCATGATACTACTGTTAGAATAATATACAACAACTCAAGTAGAACTGCAAAACCACAGAGCAAAAACCAGTAATAAAAATAAATGTAAGACTCACTCGTAGAACTCTGCAGCCGGTGTGTTCTTGTACTTGGCATAGGAGGTTCTGTTACCCAAGAAGGTGCCATTGATGTGTTGTGGTTCTGTGCAATTGGGGCTGTTCCACGGGTTATTACACTTGTGCCAGGGCAGCTCACTCGTCAATGAGGAAAATAAGTAATACAATGACCAAGCTATGATGACATTGTAGTAAAAGCCCACATACAAAGCTATGATGATCACAGTGTAGCCAACGCCTGAGGAGGAAAGTCACAAATATGTTGTTATTATATGTGAAAAAGTTTTGCTTTATCTGTTTCAGGCCTCTCTTTGCTTCAATATATGAAGTTAGAAGTGTGCACTAACTTCAAAGTCACAACAGAGTCACTGTATAACCTAGTTCACTGCCCCAACGAACACATTTGTTGGCTTTTGTTGGACCATTAAGTTAACCTTTTTTGTGTTTGTTGGGTCAGTATAAAAATGAAACATCCAAAATGGGCAGTGAATTAATTAAATGTGTGAACTGGTACATTTCATCTCAGCATCTTTTATGTCTACTAATTTTCTGCATACCTTTAAATATAGGGCAGATCTTCCAAACTGTAGCTGCTCCTTCTTTGTTATACTGACCCAAGGCAAGTTCCATGTAAAACAGGGGCATCCCAGCAATGAACAGAAACAGAACATATGGGATCAAAAAGGCACCTGGGGGGACACATTAAACAACAGGCATTTGTCACTGTATCTGCTAACATAGTGAATATTCAATTCGACAGTGGAGTTAGATGCAGTTTGACATAATCATAGTTCTTAACTCTGACTTTGCATTATAATGTATTCAGATATGGAAAATTCTTCACGGTTTAACCTGTACATAGAGGTGAAAAGTCAAATGAAACCAAAATGTCACATGTTACCTTCTCATGAAACTTTCTGACCCAATGACCTTAAGTATGTTTTCAAAAAACAGAAATCTACCTGATCCCTGTTATATTTGTCTTTGCGCATGCATTTTTAATACTATAGTTTTAATATTATAATTGATACACAAAAGGAAAGTGTATCATTTACGAAAAAAGTGGTTTATGTTACTACATTTAACTTAACGGAGTGTCTATATTTACACTAAGTGCAAATAGCCCGCCTTGTCGGCAGAGGCTATTTACACTAACTTCACCCACAAACATGAAAACGTCCATCACTATTTGCACTTAGTGTAAATAGCATATATCGCTAAGAAAATATGCTTTTATCACTTAGTGTAAATAGCATATATCGCTAAGAAAATATGCTTTTTTCACTTAGTGCAAATAGCCACTGCCTTAAATTAAGGCATTTTTTCCCCACAAAAATGTTAGTCTGTTTCAGTCATAAACACATTTCTGTCTCAAACCTGAGCTACATGCCTAAAGAGTGAAAAATACATGTTGTTACTCATACATTACAAAAGATAACAAAACTGTTAAACAACAGCCCACTGGTAGTTAATGAGTTCACTGACATTGACGTCAGGTTTATGAATGACAACAGCACAGAGTGCGGGCAGGTTGTTGAGAAACTGTACAGTTCCTAACTGTACAGTATGTGTCATTAAATTATATAATGTTGATTGAAAAGTATATGTATTGCGTTGTTAAATATATCATAAAAATAATTGAAAAATATTCTCTGTAAATTATAATTCATACTTTTTACAGCTGAAAAAAAAAAAAAAAAAGTATAATCTTTCAAAACATATTTCTTTATATCTTCAGATAACAGTTATCAAATTAACAGACTATAATTTTTATAAAAAAAATTCTTTCACTCATCAGCAATAAATAATAGATTCAACTCAACGAATTTATGAAATGTGTTTTAGTAATAGTTTGAGACATAGGCTAATGTGTATGTTACACCAGGTATATGTAAATAAAATGAATTTCAAAGGCACTAACAACGTTTGTAAGTTTGTAAGCTGCTCCCCCAAATAATTATATATCAAGTAGCCCACATTTTGTTCATCAGAGTTAGTCATGCAAAAACAGTGTAAAGGGTGACCCTCAGAATAAATGGAAGAACCGATCTTACCTCCTCCATTTTTGTAACACAGGTAGGGGAACCTCCACACATTGGCCAGGTCCACAGCGAAGCCTATGACAGAGAGCAGAAAGTCAATTTTCTTGCCCCAGGTCTCCCTGACCTCATCCTCTGCGGAGCCGGAGCCGGAGCCGGAGCCGGAGGTGCAGCCGCGGGAGCTCGGAGAGGCCACGACAGAGGTGTTCGTGTACTGGACCCCGTTCTGCTCCTTCACCAGGATCAGCTCAACTTCCTTTTTCTCCACGTTAAACTGTTTCAGCGGGGCCACCGAGGACAGTTTGTGCTCAGGCAGGACTTGGATGTTCATCTTTGCGCCCTGGCGCTCTCGTGGCACCGAGGATGTGGAGCAAGTGAGGTGCGTGCGGCTCGCACTGACGATGATGATGATGATGCTGATGATGCTGCTGCTGCTGAGGTGTGCTCAGGCAGGACTTGGATGTTCATCTTTGCGCCCTGGCGCTCTCGTGGCACCGAGGATGTGGAGCAAGTGAGGTGCGTGCCGCTCGCACTGACGATGATGATGATGATGCTGATGATGCTGCTGCTGCTGAGGTTGATGATGATGATGATGATGATGATGATGATGAATAGGAAACGCTACAGCAGTTGCTCTCCCGGTTAGGTAGATTGTCGCCCAGCTTTCATCAGCTGAAAGAGAGGAGAAATTAAAGTTTACTGTTACGGTGAGACATTAAAGCATTCCATGCACCATACTGTTAACCAACCGAGCGCGCAAAACGATTTACAATGAATGTGCGAAAGCGGTCTGTCACGGTTAACGAGGAAAAGGAAACTTTACAGTGACCATCACTCGGCATTTTCCGTTGGACGCAACATACTTCATGGAGTAACTGTATATGTCTGCATAAAGTGTTGCTTTTCGAGTCTGTAATTATATATAAAGATAACTCTGTACTTGTCAACAAGTGGGGGTCCCTCCATGATCCGTCCCTCCTGCTTGATCAAGAAAATGAGAGAGTGCCGCTTCTCATGAAGTTTACTTTCCCCTCCCTTCCAGATGGAGGCTATAAATTGTGAGCATTTAAACCAACATCCAGTTTCTCCACACGTGGTATTTTCTACATGGTCATCATCATCCTTGTCGTCTTAATATTTTTTGAAGCTTCCTCTCCGCCCCGAATGTCACACTCATCTTTAAACACGCGGTGCGCCACCGCTGGACTTAAAAAATGAAGCATCTTACGGATGCCTTTCTTTTCTTTTCTTTTCTATTCTTTTCAACACCAAAATTTTTCATACATAGTTTCGTAATGAAGCGCAGTATAATATTATTGAATTGTTAGTAAAGCAATGTAAATTCAGTATGTTAAGTAGCCAATACACTCCTGCTAAGAATATCTCTGAGCAAACAGAATAGAATAATAGGACGTTTGTTCAAAGTTATATGGTCTTTAATAATGTTCTCAAAATGATAGCACAAAATAAAAGTTTTTTTTTCTTCCTGAAACGTTTTAGTTGAATATTCGACTACTACTTTTTTCAGAATGTTCAGAGAACATTTAAAAGTAACATTCTCGTAATGTTTGCAAAAAGATAAGATGGAAAGTTCCCTTAATGTTTTCCCTAATATTTGCATAAATGAGAAAAAAGTGCTTTTGAATGTTAAGAGATCATTCAATCAAGTTTGCATAACTTAATGGGAACATTAGCAAAACGTTCTTAGAACATATAGCTGGGATGACGCCCCTTAAGGAGCTCTTACCAGAACATTTTTGTTGTTGTTGTTATTTGCTGGTGATTTGTACATAATATACATAAGACTGGCCTTAGGTTCAGACAGAATGCGTTGCCACACAGCGCTCGTTCACAAGAGGCACATAAACAGGAAATAAACAGTGAGAAAGCAAAAAAAGGTCAAAGTCAGTCAAAAGAGCGAACGAGTTTTGAATAGCTTCAAAGTGCCGATATGAAATGTCATATTACTATCTGGAAATGCCTCAAAATCCGGCAGCATGTGCAACATGCCTCTCATAACTGGATCTGTCTTTGGATGTGCCACTACTTCCAACGGCACCAGTGTGTAAGAAGCCACTAAATGTTACAACTCTTCTCTAAAAGGCATGTTTACATAGAAAAACAATTAAACATTGTGCAGTGGAAATTAAATACATTTTAAAAAGGTGTTGCATTGGGAGTTACTAAGAAAAGGTATGTAGTGGGCCTAATCATCTGGCCATATATGATCTCAAATGTTGGGCCCCCATGTGGCGATTTAAAACAGATTTATGTCATATGAATCATCATCTTATTTTGGTGTGCATGATTTTAAGAATATGTTCAAATACACTGCTCACTTCCCGCCTATACAATTAGAAGGGTCAAATCTCCCCAAATTCCCTTCTTAATTCACACCCTGTAATTTGTCAAAAAGACAAGGAAATGTTTGATCCATCTCCCATCACTACTACAATTTATTTTTAAAGTCTGTTTTTATTCCCTCTTGAGATGCCTGTTTCTTCTCTCTTCTTCTACATAGATTCAATTAGTTGTTTTCTAAGAAGCAGTAAAAGCATTGTGTTCCACGTGTAATCTAATTCCACACCCGCTTTAGCCAAAGGCGACAATTTCTATTAGATATAGGCAATCAGTTCATCCCATTAAAGTCAATGAATGTCCCCTTAAAGCTCTCCAGCATTTCTTTTATGAAACCTTTACAGGCCTGTTTTTGTGCAGTTTTGTACATATTCTGGTTTAGATTAGATAACAAAAGTAAGGAGCAGGGTTTTAGAGGCTGATTTATATGTTCCTTAACACACATTCTTCCCCCAAAAGAGCTGGAATCTCTAATTTCTATTTCAGGATGTTGCCATACATGTGGGAAAGGGTGATGCTAAAGAAGGTCCCCTTTAGAGCAAAGCAACCTTTCCTTGAAGCATGAAGGATATTTGCAATGTTCTGCATCAATATTGCAATTAGTCAACATTTGACAGGAGTAAGCATTGGTATTCAGGGTAAAATTCAGAAATATTCTTTTTTTTTTATGCAGACAGTGCCAGGGCTCACAGTAAAATGTCACTTATTGCACCAAATAAGGACCTTGATGTCAAGACATTAGTATTCTTGAATTCCCCTAATTATGCCGTTTCCAGTTCTGTGGCTGATCAATATCTCGAATATGGGGTCATGTGTGTCATTCAGGACAAGACTGATGAGCTAGGATCAGTTTGGCCCTTTACGTTTTCTAATGATTGTATTTACATGTAGTTTGTATATAATCTTGGATCAATAAATCTGCTTTGCAGTGTTTTACAAAGCATACATTTGAACATTAAAAACATATTCACATTCACTGAGAGAAAATGTTTGATCAAAAGCAAAGGAGAAACATTCATTGCATTAATTATTAGTTTTTGACATTTGATTTTAAAAATATAAAAAAATAAAGAATTTTTTAACCTATAAAACCATCACTCTTCTGTGTATATCAGCATGAGATCAATGTTGATCCCATTGTTGACGTACATTTCTAGTTCACACTACAGTTGTGTTGTAAAAGATCTATAATTAAATGAGTTGCCAGACTTGTGGACAGTTGTTTTGAGACCCGCTTTTCCGAGTATCAGTTAAGTTATGAGTACATTTTTATTTTTATTTTTATTAAGACTGTAGACAAACAACAAAGGGTATATTATAACAAAGTATTGAGATGAAATTTTGTTATTGACCAAATACTTATTTTCGACCATAATTTGCAAATAAATTCTTTAAAAATCCTACAATGTGATTTTCTGGATTTTTTTTCTCATTTTGTCTCTCATAGTTGAGGTATACCTATGATGAAAATTACAGGCCTCTCTCATCTTTTTAAGTGGGAGAACTTGCACAATTGGTGGCTGACTAAATACTTTTTTTCCCCACTGTATAGGTTTGGGCAGAATGAACAGTACACTCACTACTATAAAACTACTCTTGCCTTCAAAACCCAACAGCACACAGCTTTCAATTTAACTAAATATCAATATTAATTGATCTGTGCGTCACAACTGTCATGACGGTTACACAAGTGAAGAACTTCCTTGTATCCAATTTCCTCAACATCAAAACTGAACTAGAACTGAATTTTCACTATATCATTAATAATATTATTCCTGTCACATTGTGATTCATTTAGTAATGCAGTTTAAATTTGTAAAATTACACAATATATAATTCTAATAAATTTCAAATAAATGCAGCTTTTCTGAACTTCTATACATCAAAGAACTGTGAAAAATTGTATCACGGTTTTCACAAAAATATTAAGCAGCACAACTGTTTTCAACTAAGATAGTAAGAAATATTTCTTGAAGACTGGAGTAATGAAAATGCTGAAAATTCAGCTCTGCCGTCACAAGAATGAATTACATTGTAAAATATATTAAAATAGAAAACTCTTATTTTACATTGCAATATTATCACAGTATTACTGTTTTTAATCTATTTGTGATCTAATAAACAGCCTTGGTGAGCATAAGAGACTTTTCAAAAACATAAAAAATTATTATTTTAAACAGTAGTATATATATTCAAAACAGTATAATGGAAATTTCTTAGCAAGAATAAGTTATTGACGCCCTTGTCACACAATCTCGAGGCCTTAACATCAGTGCACTTGGTACTATATTACATCATCTTTTTATGAACAACATACTACATGTCACACAAAAACAAGAACAGGTGTGGTGATGATATGCATGAAACTGAATGTTGTGCTTTGCTTATCCTGTCTGAGAGAATAGATTGAGTAAATGAGCATGAATTCATCCAGTGGTTGGCGCAAGGCTAAAGCATGTTTTATATGTGCTCTCACTAAGAGGAACTTTAAGATGCTTCTTGCCAAGGCCAGGAACTCCTGCTTTGTGGGCATGAATGATGGCTCGAAATTTAAAAAAAAGAGAGAGAGAAAGAAATGAAAACGACAAAACAGTGATTTAAAGCCCTGTTCTGACATTTTGACAAGGCAAATTATAGCTAAGGTCTAACGGAGAGGAAAGAAAAAGAAAAGATGCAGTATGCTGTCTCCTTCTAAGGGAAAAGTATTTGCTGTATACATTGTCTACACAGGCAATGGAGGTGAAGGGTCTGTGATTTGCAGCTATTTTGCAACCTGTCAATTAGCAGTGTAGCCTGTCGGCACTGACCTTTTCAGACGAGCCACCGATCAGCCCCCTCATCTATTCCAGCACAGACCGCCTAGCCAAAGCCCTAACAGCTAACTCTTGTTTGGTGTTGTGCAAATAAAACCTGATTACTTGAGCTGATTGTCCACAATTTGACTAGGCAGACTCACCTCAGGCTGAAATAAAAATTAATGCTGCAATATTGTGAGCAAAAGAAGGGAGAATGAGAGCAAGAAGGACAGACATGGAGAGAGCAAAATACGGAGAGAAAGAAACAGTAACAACAATGTGACTTATTTGATTCCCTGCAATCTCATCAATTGTGATTAAAATGAAATGCCCCCCTCATGTTTGAAAAGGTTAAAACAAATTGACGGTGGAAATCACAGCTGGTTATCAGACCGTGTGAAGACTTTAATGAAGTGAGTGTAATCCCATCCTTCATCCTGCTGTATCGGATGAGAGAGAACATTAGCTTCTCATAAGACATCATCATATCATCGTCCCTGACCTGCCCTCTGATGATATTATATTGACAAAAGCACTCTGTAAGTCACTCGCAGAGTACGCTTACTGATTGACTTGCTTTTGATATACTGCGGCTCAGCACAACAGAAGGTACATTACAGAAACCACTTAATGATGAACTTGTTTCTCCTTTACCAGCCTCCTTTATAATATTAAAAAGGACAGATATTTCCTCCTATGCTGATTACAAGACGCTGGCAGGCACTGTGTTTGACTTTATGCTAAATCAATGTAATTCTAAGACCCTGTTCTAAACGGTGGTCTGGTGGTCTTGCAATGACTGCCACATACATGTGTCCATGAAGTCCACGGGAACATAGGGGCTTCGTCCGTAAGCTGAAAACTAAGCTAGGAAGGCAATAAGGAAGGTCTGAATCCTATGATAGTGTCACATCCTGTCTACTGAGTTAACTTCATTTGCTTGATCTTTGAAGGCAGCATAGATGTATCCTTCACTGCTTATGATATTACTATTCTATGCGCTTGATTCTGTGACAGGGGAGCTAAAAAAATATAATGGTGTCTGAAAGTTGCGTTTGGTGGTTAGTTTGTGTAAATGTATATATTTTTGAACTTTGTGAACTACTGATTTCATTTATGGCAAGAAATTAGTATTGTCGTAAATAAATATACAATTAGTTATCACCAAAGCTCTCTCTATTTTTCTACTCACTAAAAAAATTATCATTAAAAAATTATGCTGTCTTAGAAGCCTGTCGTTTTGTGAGGTAACTACGTGCACAAATGCTGCCTGCGAAGTCATTGCCCGATAGGTCAGTGAGGCAACAGGTCAACTGCCTAAGCATTTGGATGCAGAGACAGGGTGTCTTATTTTGTAGAAAATGTACGATGTCAAATGGACCCTTTATGACAACTATGCGCCCTCAATGGAAAGTTTTCTGAGCCCGCATTGATGCGGACTATACTGCGGACTTCTACCTTACAGTCTATGTGATGTTATGTCATTAAAGTGTAAACTCTGATTGCAAGGGCTTATGCTGCTGGAAAAGGACTGAGTAACAGCACAGGAGGTGGTGAAACTTGACCTTTGACCTCAATTATTTGATATTTTATAATCACTTGTTGTGACTGCAGAAAAGTGACAAAGGGGATTTAAATTTTTTACGGACTATACTGCGGACTTCTACCTTACAGTCTATGTGATGTTATGTCATCAAAGTGTAAACTCTGATTGCAAGGGCTTATGCTGCTGGAAAAGGACTGAGTAACAGCACAGGAGGTGGTGAAACTTGACCTTTGACCTCAATTGTTTGATATTTTATAATCACAGAAAAGTGACAAAGGGGATTTACATTTTTTATTTTTTTTTTATTTTGTACACATGCATTCTGAAACTCATATCCACACTCAAGTATTATAAATGACCAGTCACCAGCATGATTCAACCTTAACAAATGATAGATTAAATAAATAGCCTTCACTTGAAAGTGTTCATGATTCTACACACAAATATTTTCCAAGTTATTTACATACACAGCATGGAATCATGTGCATTAAACATTTTAAACATTTATTGGGGAAAAACCCTGCTAATTCTTGCTTGCTGAATGCATGCAGCAGATAGCCCAAAGTCAAGGTTCAATTCAGACAAGTTAAATCGTGACATGAAATGACCTGTATTAAGGAATTTGGACTGTGATACTCCCTCGATCAGGGTTCCTCAAATCTTGCCCTGGAGGGCCAATGTGCTGCAGAGTTTAGCTTCAACCCTGATCAAACTCACCTGCCTGTGATTTACTAATGATCCTGAAGACACTGATTAGCATGCTCAGGTGTGTTTGATTAGGGTTAGAGCTAAACTCCGCAGCAAAGTGGATCTTGTGGGCCAGATTTGAGGATCCCTGCCCTAGATTGTCAAGTCAAGTTAAATCCATGGTTTAAAAGCAGCTTCACAGGAAAATATTGCTGTAACATCTGTAAACTCTTGCATTTCACGGAGTCCTCGCTGAGCAGTTGTATTTAAACCTTTATTGGAAACATTATGCCTAAATATATTTTCAAACCAATAAGATCAAGTTTAATAAAGATGATGTTAATATAATGCAATTCAGCATCAAGTAATTTGCTTAATACAACCTAAAAGATCAGCCAAAGTTGACATTGCAAATGTTAGGCCTGTGTGTAGTTCAGCTCAGTCTTACAAGCAACAATTTGGTTTCACAACTTGGAGAAAAAAAAATAAAAAAATTAACAGTTCCTGTGAATTGTGTGTTTATGTACAAATATATATATATATTAACATGACAGAACAGTTGGTTATAATAGCAGCAGTTCTAATGGTATGTTATTTGTTTGATACATTTCATACACCATGGTTAAAAAAGTATTCTCTGAATGATGGCACTTCTATCTTATCACTGTGGTAGATGCTACAGTTGGCATACAGACCATAAGTTATGTGTCCTGATCCATCTGTGTCAATTTCTTTGAAGAGGCTGTGGACATCAAGATCACATACTCCAAGAGCAGAACGTAGCAAACTGCTAAACTCCTCTTGTGTGATACAGTTGTCCTCATCAATGTCAAACAGCTGTAGAAAGAATTCACAAACACAACTAGACATCTATCGGCCTCATTTTTATATATACATATGAACACTTTTTGACAATAAATCACACAGTAGTAGTCCCCCGTAGTAATGTTCTACTGTTTGTAAACCACCTCAAGTTGTGAACAACCACTGACACTTCAGAACTAATATGGTTTACCCTCGTAACTACACCACACGAGGTCTTCTTTAAATCTTTATCAAATTAAATATTTTGATCTCTGCACAATCACATTCTGAGAATTCATCATGATATTTTTTTCAGAATAACATCAGTGCTATCTGTGATATCATTACCTTAAAAGCAGTCTGAATGACTTCCTCATTATTAGCTGGGCGGCACAGAACTGTGACACCAATGACATACTCTCTGAAATCAATAGTGCCATCGCCATTCTACAACAAACAGACCACACTGTGAATGCAATACAATGCAGTTTAATTCATCCAGTACCATTTAGATTTAAATTTGTTGTTTTTGAAATATGAAGACAATAAAACAGATTTTAAAGCAGATGTCAGAGTATTTCATACACTCAGCTTATTTTCTGGATCGAAGCGGTGCTCTTTTCCATATCTTTTTCCATGTGGTTAGTTATAGACATACTCACCCTGTCAAACAGACTGAAGAGCTCCTGTAGAGCTGGGCTGATGGGTAGTTTGAGAAAGCTGGCAAACTCCTCAATTGTGATCCTGCCGCCTTTGCAAGAACAGGCTATGTTGGCAAAACTCTCCAATTCCTTCTTCACACTGTCCCATTTTAATCTGAATTTGCAACAGAGATTTTAAGCTTAAACTACGATAAGCTTAAATGATGTGTCATGTGGGCTACCAGTCTCAAAACGTTTACTAATACCAAGGATATGTATTTTTGAATATTATATTGAGTCATACTCCAACTTCCTGCTGATCTTGGTAAACTCCACGAGACCTGCCTCCATAGGTAGGGTCAGTTCTCCAGCTGCAATCATCAGACGACAATCTTCGTAGGTGTGGTCTGTGACAGGCAGGCCCAGAGACCTAATAACAGAGTGAGAAATTGTGATACAGTCATTAACATTGAAATATCATATTGTGCACACATTGTAAACATCAATTAAAATAATATTATAAAGTATGGGAGAATAAATAGCAACAAGGCATGCTTACTCAGCCATCACAGCTCTCACTGACTGCGCAAACTTGATAGGACACTTTTTCTCCATCTCAGTAGGAATTTGAGGGGGCAGAAACTAAAACAAACACAATACATATATACGTAACTTTTTGGAGATTAGCTATATAGTGTGTGAGGTTAGGTTTGTCATTCATGTTTCTACATCAAAGGTGCAAAAAGCTGAGAATATTATCATGAAATACACAAATGTTTCTCACAGACCTCAACCTCCACTGCAGTATAGAGCTGACAGAGTGTGAGCAGCAGTAGTCTGGCCCTAAAACAGGAACTGGTGGTGAGGTTCCAAACCAACAGCATTTCAGGAAGCACTGCTCTCTTTATATGCATGACCGTGCAAATGCATTTCTTGTCTGACATACTACAAAAGGGTCTTAAAACCAAGCTTATCTAAGGAAGCAATCTACAACACTACACACGCAGAGATGTCTCAATGTGTAAGGAGGAAGATGAGAATTTAGTCAGACAGCACGCTGTTTTCCTTTTTTATTTGAATATAAAATGGATCTCTATTTGTCTTATCTTAAATGCCAATAAACCAACGAAACATCCTTTTTGGCTCACCAGAGTGTTTCTTGCAACATTATATGCAATCCTGGCATGTGATTCTGAATTATGACTTCTTTGTTGTATCAGTGATTGGAAAAGGCCTAATTGTGGAAGCATTTCATCAGCCGTGTAAATACGTTTGGCTTTGTTTATGTTTATTATTACTTACGATTTTGGGCCCTGCCATGTCCATGTGACTGTGTCCTGTAAATATTAAAAATACAAACTTTTGTAAGAATTCTTAAAGAGGTATGAACATTGAGCTATTCACACAAGCACATCAGACTGACAGACTTGCAGAGCCTTTAGTTTGCTAGGTGGCCTATGCATTTGTATGCTAATTTTATGGTCTACAATAGTGGCGTCTACTTGGTTATTTATGGATTTGCATTTTACATGTGTTTACAATTTTTGTGTTACTCTATTGTGTTTGCATTTGACACCACAATTTGAGGCATCATAACAACAGTATAGGACTTCTGTTGAATTGATACTAACCAACTTATTTGGGTATTTGATCAGAACAGGCTGTACTGGGACTCCTGGGACAAAGGCACCTATGGAGGTAAAGAGAATAGCACATAAGCCAGTTTCATTCATTCTCATTTCATTCCATTCATTCTCTTCGTACTTTGTAGCTACATTCATACCTCCTAAAACACAGCTCAGTACAACAGTTCCATCTGTTTTCTTTATGGATTCATATGCTTCAGTATGCAGTTAAATCCCTGTCTGACACTCCATTGATAATACCATGGCCTGCATATCAGGTCACAGCTATTTGACTGGTTCTCAAGTGGACAATCAATGATTATCAATGAAGCAAACTCTGTCCAAATGATATGACCTGAATATAGAAAGAAAAATCTATCGATCTTACATAATACAACAATAAATATCCCTCTGACCCGCTAAATTAATTAAGCCTACTGCAAACTACTGGATAATACTTATTCATAGACACAACACTCCCTCTCTTTTATGTGCTGCTGGTTTTGCTGGCTTCAGCAGACCTCATTCTACTTTCTTTAGTACACCAAAACAAACTGTAGGCTTTGGAAACCCCTAAAACCACAGTAGTTTCTTTTCCCCATCTCTTGTAAACATTTGCATTACGAAAATGAGTTTGATCTTTGAATCTGATAACGGACAAGATTTTCATATGGTGCAGTTCATACACAACCTTCATTATATACTTTATTATGGACTTTTGCTACAACACACTATATCTGTATCTTTACTGTATCTGTAACATCTCAACTAGACCTTAACAGTTCATCTGCATTATTATAGTGTCCATATTATAATTAACATTTCTACATAACAAACAAAAACAAGCTTAATCTGCTAACCTTGTTTAAAGGTAATGAGACATGATCTGTTCGTACATGTTCCTTCAGGAAAAATGAGTACCTAAAAAAGAAAATAACACTAGTGATATTTTCAGTGGTACCATAGCTATCATGGCGGCTTAATTTGGATGCAAATCACAGATCACAGTTTGCTTGATAAAAAAATATTTACTTCCTAATAATACAGTTGGTAAAACTAATTAAACATCCAGAATGTTGACACCGAACTTTCTTTAGGAACCGGACATCCTTTATTCTAGCTGAGGAAGTACAGGTCTAAGAGTAATTTCCTGCTTTCAAAAGCGGGAATACACTTAGTTTGTTACTCTGGTTTCACATTGTGAAATTCACAAGGTATATATTTTTTTAACCTTTCATTTTTTTTAACACGTTTTTATTTTTGACCGTTTTTAAGTCACATAAAAAAATTAAAATATAATTAAATACTGGAGTGACAAGTGAGGCAGCATAATCTTTCATGGATATTGTAATCAAGCAAATTTGTGGTTTTACAGACCTTTATGATGCTAGAAGTGGAGACACTCACCTGTGGCCAGTGTCCGCCTGACTTTGCTCTGCGCTCAATCTCAAGGATAGTGTTTCTACGAGAGTCTGGATCTTTGCGTGAAACAAGCACTGGCTGCACACAGCGCAAAAACCCTGGGGAACATAATATCGTCTTACCCATTGAAGAACAAGGGAATGATAAGTAATGCTAATAGTCAAAATAACACATGCAAAATTAACATCAATAATGGATATTTAACTTTGTTTTTTGGTCTGCCCTGGTTTAATTTTGGTTTGTTTCTTTGTGTTGACTGTGGTATTTGTTCACAACTTTGCAGTAACAGAAACCAAACTGATAAACAAAGCACACATATTCAAAGCTACTGGAACACATTATGAAACCATTTGGCATTCGATTTTGTTTTTGAGTAGACCGATATTGATGCAAATATCCATACTGCCAAAGACTGGTGCTTCCAAGGACTCTGAGCGGGATACAGTCGAGGGTAGACCAGCTTCAATACATACGATGGCATCAAAGAAAGAAGAGTGAGGGGCCACAGCTAGAATGGGGGCCTTTACACTGCTTGCCTGCTTCCCCTTCACCACCACCCTGAAGCCCATGCCGAAGAAATACAGCCGGCCTAGAAAGGTCATCACTCTTTTGTGCATGAACCTGCCCACAAACACACATACAAGCACACAAAACATGAGGAATCATACTGGGTAATGACATCAATTAGTCCACCATACTGACACTCATAAGCACAAAAAGCTTTCTTTAACGGCTTTGACACTGTGTCCTCATTGGTTGTCAGATCAGCATGTTGTTGCATCAGTTAAGAGAATAACCACATCCCTCCAACAGCCGCTCTACCTCCTACGCTAAGACTTAATTAATCTGATCCGTGTGGTCAGTCTGAGAAGAAATGAGTTACAGCTAAATTTGCAAGAAACCATGTGGCCTGTTTGACAGAGAAGCGTGAATTAAACAGAATGGAAGGGCTCTGTAATGCAGCAAATATGTGTAACTGCTGATATGCAAACCACAAATTTCACATTAACAACTCTCACATCTTATTATTAATACAGATGAAACAAACACACACAAACACACTCCCTTCCACCCCACCCCACCCCACCCACAAACATTTTTTAGCATGCAGCAAAAGGAACAAATAAGGAACTAAGACAAAATCAGAAAATGGTAAGAGGTAGCGCTATCTGTAAGGCCAAGGTTTAAGGTTTAATGTGCTAGCGGTCAAGTTTAGTTATTAGGCCAGGAGAATAAGTAGCTCAAAAAAGGTGCACCTAAAAAAGGTGTATTTTAGTCTTGCGCTGAATTGTAGCTGGTGGCGTGTACCTGTGTGTAACATGAGTGAACAGGGATCGGTATTTACCTTCTCCAGCCAGTCATGGGCTCCACTGCTCCTTTCAGAGACTGTCTGAATGTTATCATGACAGAAACTGGCCACATGACCATGAGAACGAGAAGCAAGAAAATGCCACGGAGAGGCACAAGGATGATTCCTAGAAGAAAACACTACACACAGACATGAGAAAAAATTGACACACACACACACACACACACACAATAAATGTCAAATATACCTTTTAAGAGAAAGGCTGTCATGGAATTGGTTTAAGGGGGAAAAATAATTATGTATTAAGCAAATTATAACAACCTCCAAGTGTAACATGAATAAAAAATTTTTTTTTAAAATGCAGCAGCATATTTCATGAATACAGAGACCTGTTTAACACATATAATAAACTATTATTTAACATACAAATAACCCAGCACAACTTCCATCATTGGCTGCAGGATGACTTAAGTATTATGTGGACATGTAATTAATTAAAAATTAATTAAACTACACGGTAATGCAGTCAAGACCTGTCTGGAAGTACTTTAGCCCTGTGTTTTTCTGAAAATAATTACACACCTTAAAACATTAATCAATCAATCAGATTCAAGCATTCAATAACCCCATAGTATTATTATTAATAATAATATATCATCTTATTACCCAATTTTACAACAAACATTTATAACAAAAATATGAATAACATTCTTTCTACCACATGTTGTGAACTGCGTAACTGCGTGATTTTCCTTATTACAAAAACGGTAACACTGTTTAAAATTGTAACATCAAAGAAGTAACATTATTTGAACACTTTCTGCAGCATGAAGGCAATTGTAATTATCATTTATTTACTAATCTGACAAATGAAACATTTTCTAAATGTGCTAATCCTGTTCCCTGTTCAACCATGTTCCCCAAGTTATTGTAAGAATAATCAAGACTAACGGAGGAAGTAAGAGAGATCATGCAATAAGATTAGAGGGAAACGAATCTTTAGGCAAATCACATTAAATGTGGATAAATGCATACGATGAAGAATCGAATGACTTAAGTGAAGAATAATATTGACAGGCATGTCATAAATTGAGAGCAGGACTCACTTTGATTTTCTCGGCTTTGGTTAACTTAAGGTCGTGCGTGAATGGGTTGATGACTGCGGGCAGCAGCAGGGAACGCTGTCTGGGCAGTGCGTACACTCTCTGCGGAGGCATCTTCACTCACCACAGCAGCGCTGCTCTTCATGTGTCCAAACGAAGAGCTTCCTCTTTACACACCAGAAGCACCACCTCACACATGACTCGAGCTCTAGCGGTCTGCGGATGTTTCACAATCAAGGGAGCTACCTAACTAGAATGCAATTTTTAATCATAGGCGCGTGCTGCAACTTTGGGCATCCCAGGAGTCCAGACGAGTTGGAGTCAAAGTCGAGTTTCTGTGTGTGCACTGGCTGCCTCGAAATGCGCTTATAATGTCCTGAAACGGTCTGTAACTAGGGAGCTTAGTTGGTTTTTGAGACAAAGCCTGTGTTTACACCCCACCTCTTACGGACATAATCCTATCCTATTAGCCATGTAGTAGCCACTCGGTGTTATAAAGTGACAGCTTAAAACAGTGGCGTCGCAAGCCCTAATGAAATCTCACTGATCATTGTTCAACGAGGGAGTACACGGTGCTGGGAAACATTTTTCTGACCATACTTCATTCCGTGATGTTCCGTTTAGGGATGGGTGGAGCGATCCTTAAGTATCGATACTTTCGATACTGATGTTGCCATCAAAACACATCACATCAAAATATAAAGTGCATTTTTAACCATTAATTGTATTTATTGATCAAGAAATTCGGTGCATAAAATAAGCTTCTAAGTGGAAAAATAGACTATATTAGCGAATAATTGTGTTGGATAGAACCACTTCTCCTGGAACACACGCAAATGCTGAAAGAACCGCTGCTGACACAGGGCTCAGAGTGCTTCTTCAAACAGGGCTGTTTCCCAAAAGCATCAGAAGCATAAGTAGATCTTAAGAAACCATTGCCACATTATTATATTACATAACGTTGTTACTATATATAACATTCATTCTGAAAAATGCATCATGGTTTCCACACAAATATGAAGCAGCAATAATAATAAATGTTTCTTGAGCAGCAAATTATATTAGAATGATTTCTGAAGGATCATGTGACACTGAAGACTGGAGTAATGATGCTGAAAATTATTAAAAAAAAATATTAAAATAAAAAAAATATTACAAAATATTACTGACCCCAAACTTTTGTGTACATGTAATATGTATTTTAAATTGGCTAGTTTGTGCAAGTAAACTTATTAAACTGGTTGATAAAAGTTCAAATGGATTGTGCTATGTTCTGTAATTGCTGTTTTATAAAGAAATATGCTAAAGTTTCACCTTTAGGGGTACAACAGCCTGGCAGCCTTTTACAAAAATTAACCATGGTTTTATTACAGTAACACAGTATTTGTAGTAAAACTGCAGTAACCACACATTTACCATGGTAATAATAATAATAATATATTTTAATACTTATGTAACACCATGTTTATTTTTCATGAGGTACCCTCAAAGGTGCACCTTTGTAACTTATCTACCCTTAAAGCATGCATACTTGTATGGTACTAATATGCTCTCTTTTAGGGGTATAGTTGCACCTTTGAGGTTACTGCCCCAGTAAACGGCTAAAATACAATTATAGTATATTTTATTTATGACAGTGTAAACAAAAAAGGCCTATGAAATTTAAAAAACATGGCTTTAAAATCTAATATTAAGTGAGTATAGTTACTGATTATTTTATTTTAATAATGTAACCGAGGTATCGGTATCGACGATACTGGGCTTGAAAATTTCGATCGGTATTGGATCGAAAATAAAATAAGAGGTATCGCCCATCCCTTAGTTCTATTTGCTGTTCGGAAGCAGTGATGCTCGACTCGAGAATGAATCACTCGTTTGAGCCGATTCTTTTTAAAGGGTTGAACAAAAGACACCATAACTATAAAAATAACGATATATATATAGGCTATAGTTCTAAAAGTCGTTCTCAATATTAAAGAATAGCAGAGTCTACACCACACAACTATAACCATAAAGGCACAGAGAAACGATATCGTTGGAATCACTTTCAGAACGATTTTTGTCCAGCTGATGAACGATAAAATATCGACACCCAATCAGAATCAATCCTGCTGTCACGAGCTGAAGAATTTAATGCGGCAGACGAGCGTGCGCTTAGAATAAACAGACGATATCGTCTGCTGGTGTGGACACTAATAGGCTACTGTATAGTTCTTGGTGTGAACGGGCCTTTACGGTCTGAACAGTTCGGACACGCACTGAATCGTTTAAAACGGTTCTTCACTTAACAGTACACAAAACAGTAACGGGATATTTAAGAACAGGACATACAATTAAGTATATTTACCTGCAATCCATTCAAACCAAAACTGCATTCTAGATTTAAAGTAGATGAATTTTTTTAAGTTCAGCCGTGTATTTCTGTAGGCCTATTACAGTAAAGATATTTTCAAAACATTCAAACATCAAAACACTGCCACAATCAAAACGTACAATATAAGCTTTTTTTTAACCCATAGATAATTATGCGGGGTATTGAATACGACACTACCTCACTGCACTACCTCAGCGTAATTATATTCTTATATTTATGCCTGTCTTGAATGTTGCTGTCTGTGTATAATGTCTACTTTCTTGTTTATAAACACTGTCATACTGTTTGTTACCTGCTAATCTGAAGAGCTGCTAAACTGTATTTCGATGTTCCTAAACAATGACAAATAAAGTTCTATTCTATTCTATAACCATATTGAGAGCTCGGCTTTTTATACAATAACCACTAGATGTCGCTGTTTGCCTAAATGCGACGAGTAATTTTGAAGAAGTTTAATAACGGGAAACATACATACTGTTTTCTTGGTGAGAAAATCAAATGATCATCACGAGGCTCAATGCTTTACAAAAACTATGTTAAAACTGAAAAGTTAAATGGCAAATGGCAAAATTCCATGTAAAGGATAGTTACTATTTATTTTGAGACAGTGACAAAGTGCACAAAGCAAAATAGAAAATAATAAAAATAAAACATTACAAATATAAACAGATTGCATATGTCAATAAAAAAAACTACCAAAAAAACAAAACAATAAAAATAAAAAAAAAGAGTACAAATGATTATTATTCAGTAATCTCATGATATTTGCTTGACATGAGTCCATCATGCAACAAACCCTATACAGTCTTCAGGCAACCCGTGCCATGAATCTCTCTGTACCATGAGACGAAAGACACAAGACTAACAAAAATGATATGCTTTGACAGTTGTTTGGTCTCTGTTTTTACACAATTATCATGTATAAAATGTGTCCTCGTATTAAATGCAGGATGTTTTATTGGACAGTATTTACTACAAAATAAAACATGAATTAAGTCTTTCATCTTTGCATATCAGTACTAGGAAAATTTGTGCTTTTACATATTGCTTGGATGAATTTATTCTGTGCAAATTAAAACAAAAAAAAGGAGATACATCTCACTGACACCACTGCCACATTTACATGTAACTGGGAAATGTCACAAGTCCTTTTAAATCTGATGATCTACATGTAGGCTATATTAAGGGGTAGGAGCTAAACCCTTTCATAATTAAAAATGAACAAAAAATATCACGCAATGACAAAACAACAAAAATGACAGTCTTTTCTGCCTATGTTTGGCATGCAGAGATGGTCCAGGCTGTGAAGGCTTTCAGGCCGCTCTGGTTAGCTAAGGATAGGTTATAATCTTATAGGCTCTGACTAACCAGGAGGGGCAGAATGGTAAATTTGAGTGCTGTCATTTGGCAAGGTAACACTGGCCTTTTTTATATAGTGATGAAGGTCATCACAGAGTGCCAGGGCTGAATGTTCAGCAGCGTAGCCAGTCCTTTTTGATCTCCCCAACTTTAATCATTTTCAGAGTGCTGTCATCCATTTTGAGATAGTGGGAGTCTTTGAAGAAGTAGCTGTGACCTGAAAATATTGAATAAGTGTAAATAGAACAGCATTTATGCGAAATATTTTTTTTTTGTAACAATGTAAATGTCTTTGCTTAATAAAATTATTATTTTTTCCGACTCTAAACTTTTGAAAAGTAGTGTAAAAAACAATAAAAAATGAGGTAAATTAAATCGTGTCTATTTAATAGAGTTAGTTAATCAATGTCTCAATTTATCCATCAATCAGTGATCAAATTATCTAAAATCTTGAAGAGTGGGCTCTAATTCACAACCTAGAGAAGCTGTTTTTACTTGTTCAGCTCCAAACAGCCTAATTACAAACAGAGGAACCTTTCAGACACCACACAAGCCTGCTCTATGAGGCGTGTACATGTGTGTGTATGTACCTGTATGAGTGTAAATGTGTGTTAGTGACAGCAGAGGAAAGAGCTGGGTGGTTGTAAAAGCATGTATGTTAAGTAAATTCTAGTAGATCTAAGCAAAAGTTATAAATCCTTAAGCTCTCTCTCCAAGTTTTTCTCTCGTTTAGAGTTTTATGTGCTCTTTAGACAGAGGCTGTTACTGGAAAAAAATGCCTCATCTTGAGCAGGGGGAACCATATAGCTGGGGTTTTTTGTTGTTGTTGAAGGCCTAAAGCCAGCAGTAATTGGGTTGGAGTTAAATGCCAAGAATGCTCTACCAGACTCCACTTTGGTCCAATTCACTCACACATTGAGCACTAAAACTCAGGCAGTTATTAAAAGAAATCAGTAAAGTATGTGAGATCTAACAGAATGTAGGTGAGAGAGGGGAAAGGAATGAGATGAAAGGTTAATTCAGGGTAGAGGTCAGGTTTTCTCTGCAGAGGAATACCACAGACAAAGCTGGATCTGAAGCCAGGTGCTTGGCCATTAGTCTCTTACCATCACTATTGAGACTGAGAGCAGCATCTAGGTCATCAGGGACAGCGCTCCAAGATTCTGCAATAAGTTTAGGGAAGCCTGGATCCATCTTTTTCTTGGCTTCATTGTATCTGAGAAGTCATAGAAAAAAGTGAACATTATAATTAACATATGTCTACTTTTTCTCAACTTTAAAATTCCCTGACACTCCTTCAAGTAGGTGTGTAGTTTTAAAAGCATGTGTAAATTCCAGTAAATCTCAAAGATATAACAGTCTGAGTTATTAAAAATAATTTCTGCATCTGTGGAAAAATAATTTCACAATTCACAACTTTAGTTTTTTAAGGAACAATTGTATTTTGCTCATTAATCACAATGAACACATACTTTATTAAGCCCACAGATGCTGAGAGATATTTAAAAATAGATTACCTCCAGAACTTGTTTCCGGCAAATATGTAAGTCTTCTTGCTCTTGTGGAAGGAGTAGGCAGCATCAATTCCATGCAAATCTGAAGGAAGACCCATGCTGGAGATCTTCTTGGGATAATCTCTCTCCAGAGTACTGGCAGAATATACCCACATCTCATCACCTAGAGAAACAATTCAAATATTTTAAATACAAATTGTATTTGACGGACGGACGGACGGACACACACACACACACACACACACACAAACACAAATGCACATCTACAACATTTTTCACCAATTTACAAAATCTTGCTTCCTAATATACCAACCCCAAACTTTTGAACGGATGTGTAAGGCTTTTGAATGTTTTTGAAAAAGTGCTCAATTATGAAAGAATTTAGGCTCCCCACAGCTGCATTTTTAATACAAATATAAATATTATTTATTTTTAATACATTTCTTTATTAACTTACGAGTACAACACTAAAATAACTGCTTTCAATTTTAATATATTTTAAAATGTAATTTATTCCTGTGATGGCAAAGCTGAATTTTCAGCAGCTATTAATCCAGTCTTCAGAGTCACATGATCTTTCAGAAATCATTCTAATAAGCTTCCCCACTTGCTTAAGAAACATTTCATATCATTATCAATGTTGAAAACATCTGTATCGCTCAATATTTTTGTGGAAATCATGATGCATTTTTCAGAACACATTTTTTGGTAACATTATAAAAGTATTTGTCACTTTTGATCAATTGAACGTATCCTTGCTGAATAAGTGTATTAATTTCTTTCCAAAATAAATAAACACACAAACATACTGACCCCAAATGGTGAACGGTGGTGTATCTTTCTCAGTAAGTAAATAAGTACATTTTATACACAAGAGACAGAAACATACTCACATAAAACCTTAAACTTCTTTATTATCTCATTCTTCACTGGATTTGATCTATAACAGGTCCCAAAAGCAATTTACAATCTCAAGTCTACCATCGATATATATCTAAACCATAACCTATCTCTGTTTATAGTAGCAGTATGTGAAGAGTGCGGGTATACAGAGATGGATTGTGGATAAAATATATAAATGTGTGAAATTTTAGATTTGGTAGGTTCTGTGCTAACTTAAATGGCTAAAAATATTTTCTGCAACCTGTTATGGATTAAATTCTATGATCAACATTTTTTCTTGCCATTTCTGCTCATGTATTTTTGTATTCACTGCCATCAAGCGTAAGTGTCACACCCAGTTCTGTCCTTTACCTGCAAAGAAGACAGTCTTCTCCTCTAAAGGATTCTCATAAGCTGCATCAATCTTCTCTGGAAGTTCACTCCAGAATGTAGCCACCAGCATGGGGCCTGTTGGCTTCCTCCTGACATCAGCAGTCCTGAAGAGGAATCTATAACAGGAGTTAGACAGGGCAACAATATGAAAGTGAAAAACAAAAACGTGAAAAGTGAAGTGACTTGTGGCCAAGTATGGTGACCCATACTTGGAATGTGTGCTCTGCATTTAACCCATCCAAGTACACTCCATTCTGTGTGATTTATAAGTTTTTGAAAACTGGGGACATGGGGTAATGTCCTGAAAAGTCACCTTCTCCTTGTAATACCTATGTCATACCTTTGTCATTAAACAAATTTATGTCCTCATTTGTCACACACACACACACACACACACACACACACACACACACACACACACACACACACACACACACTTCATTCACTCCCCCCCTCCTACAATTCTGCCAGACCTGAGACTCAAACCTGCAACCTTCAGGTTACAAGTCCGACTCTCTAACCATTAGGCCACGAATTCCCCAATATGCTTGTGCACGGAGAGAAGGGTGATAAAATAAGCAAGTAAGACAGAAAGAGACAGCGTGTGCCGAACTCTAGCTACAATGAGGTGATTCACTGAGCAGATGTTTCTTATTATGGCTGAAGAATGAGCTAAGAGGCATTTGGACATGTCCAAACTTGCCTGCTGCCCTAGAATAAACCACAAAAACAATACCAACCACCCCAGACCTCTTTCCACTGACCTATTTTTCAAAAGGCTAAAAGAATTTAGCCTCAGAGAAGAAGACAGAGATCTCAGGACTTTCAAGTGACTGCAGCTCACTAGAGTGAAGAAAAGCTTCTGTGAGCAGCACACAGCCTCTGTTGGCAGTTATTTCACTTTATTTTAAACTTCAGATCACAGCACTAGGTTAGAGTTGAACTGTAATCAAACATTTTGCCCCAAAGCTCCACTTCTTCTAGTGCAAACACTTCTGAACAACCCTCCCTTCTGTGCCTATGCAATTAAACATGTAAGAACAGAAAACTCTTGTAGGTAAAACACTAGTTGAGTTCAGCTCTTATTTGCAGCTGTCTTAGAAATGAAACGATATGAGACAGAATAATTCATTTTATCAAATGCCTCAGATGTGGCTTATAAATCTGAGCCAAAGATGAGATAAAATAAAGACTTTCTAGTGCAGCTGAATAAACAAAACATTAGTGAACCCTTTGGGGGTGCGCTCTCTGGCCTTACTCTCTACTTCTCCCCTTTTCTCTGTGAAATGGCTTAAACAGCTGTCACATTTTTCCAGCTGGGTGAATATCTGAGATCTCAAGTCATTTTGCCCACACAGTAAAGTGAGACTTGCAGCTCCAGGGATCCTCAGATTCACAGAATTACGCTGTAATTTGATCATAACTCTATGATAATGACATTTCCACTGCTGCACCATTTGACTCCTTGCCTTCACAGACAAATAATATTTATCAGCCAAAATAGGGAGAGCGGTTCAGACATTTGGGGAAGATTGATTTTTAAGCTGAACTACCATAGGCAGGAATCGCCATGATGCAAAGTTATATCAATAATTAGATTGCATATTGTAACTTGATTAATTTTTTTAAGCATTTTGTGTTATAAATGTACAATTTGGATTTTAAGACTTGTTATATTTCTATTACAAACAATTATAATAGTTGGATATTTATTTTAAACAAACAAGCCAACAAATAAATACAAAAATTAGATAAACAGTTTTGAATAAAAGCATTGGTAAAACGAATAACAAATCAACATTGTGAGATGAGGAGGAAAATTAGAATATTACATTTTTCCCCATTTTCCTCCGTCAGAGAGAAAGATGACTAAAGATAAAGGAAATGACAGACATTTCTTCTGATTTTTGGAATCAACATGCTCTGGATACTTTAGATCAGTATTTCAGGATCTTGCTCAGAGGGTATAAGAGCCCACTGAGTGCTATAAAGACAGACACTCACATCCACCATACACTCTTTTCAGTGTGTGTGTGTGTGTGGTCCTGTGATGATCTCTATAACCACATTGCAGTCAGCTTTAAAACTGGAGGATGTGTGTGTAGAATAGTGGGTGGCTCTTTTTCGTTCCAGAGCTCCTGATCCCTGAGCATGTTGGTGAAAACCAATGACAGCACTCTTTATACTCTCCTTATATTTGCTTTGGACACCATTCCAAAATTTTAACATTCCTGACATCTACCACTGATTATATAAGTAAAAGTGTGGAGCATGGACAGTATTTCAAAATTGAAAAATACACATTAGCAAATTCAAACAGTAAATTATATTTAAATGGATGTAATAGATGCATTTAGGTTGTTTCTCAGGCACCCACATAACCAGGATAACTCAAGCAACTTCAATACTGTAGTAGAGGTACCCTGAATGGTACTATAACAGAGATTCTTGACTAATTGTCAGTTGAGAGTTTTAAGGTAAACAATTTGTGATGTCTGTAGTGAGTGATGTGGAAAGTGTTTACTTGGTCATGATCATGTACTACATTAAAGTAGTCAGCAAATTTAGTCTTCCACTAAATCATCCCAGCAAAATTCAGTCAGACAAAAACAATGTGCTCAAAGGAATAAAAATGCCCCCTGATATGGTAATGTCTATGTTGAGGTATTTTGATTTTGGGATGTGGGTTCAGATTTGTGGACTTTCCCTTGTCTACCCACTCTCGCCACCACTTACTTTGTTTGAGTTCATTTGAATTCTGGACTAACAATGTGGCTAAAGCATCACCATGATTCTTCTCCTCTTTAAATCGACATCCTGTTATTCCAACCACTATAAAGCCAGTACTCCCATCCATTCTGATTTCAAAAAGATATGCTGAAGTTTTTTAATAGGCAGATAAACTGAGTCATGAAGTTTTCCCCAGATGGCCATGGGGCCATTTCCAGTGCATGCAAGCAAAAAAAAAAATTGAAACCACTGTAAACAGATGAATTGAGCATCCCTGCCAGCAAATGTTAAAATTAAATAACTGCTACCCACAGTTGCGTGCCTGCAAATTATTGCATAGATGTTTTGTGGACAAAAAGCCAAAAGGAAGCAGTACTGTGACCCTGCCTGAATATACCCTGTTATTTTCTATTCACCTCGGAAATAAGGTTAACATTAACAACATCATTCAGGCCTTTCTGTGAACTGGGTGTCCTTAGTTACCTGTCCTTAAAGAAGAAGATCTCTCCTCTGATCTGGGCTACAGCATCAAATATGATGTTTTCATTACATACATCCATTGGCGTGACCGGTGGGAGTTCAGTGGGCAATGGTTTGTCTGTTGGTACACCTGTACAGAGAATGTGTAAAGAGGAATAAATAAGACAAAAATACTTCTAAATACTTTAAATATGATTATAATCATCACAACATCAGAATACACACATATGATGAACTTAATGCAAGTACTAAATTGCATAAGTTGCAGCTGATAATTTCAATATTGTCTTCCACACTTCACACTCACCATAGAGCTCCTGGATGCCTTTAACATCATCATCAGACAACCTCAAGGTTTTGGTGAATGTGTACATGGGTGCCATGAGGGCTCCAGGGTCCTCAGAGTGCTCCAAACCCAGGGCATGGCCGAACTCATGGGCCGCCACTAGGAATAGACTGTAGCCTGAGAAAAAGAGAGAGAGGCCAATTTATTAATCTGACTAAAATTACAAAAGTATAGCATCACAACAAGAGAGAATGAGACAGGAAGTGACTGTGTGAGTGCAAATCTAAAATATTTTTTGTGACATGACAACAACAGAATATATTTTGCATGCTACAAATTATACAAATAATGACACAAAATCACTATGCCACCTTGGTCAGGACAAAAGCCCCACTTGCGGTCGTCATCAAAGCTTTTGGTGACAGCACACCACATCTTCCCATCACTACGTCCCGACGTGGTGCAGGAGTCGTAAGTATTGCCCAGAAATTTAAAGGGGAAGACGCAGGGTGCACCTTCTGAATTTCCTCCGACTGTTGACATGGCTGTCATTAAAATAAATAAATACCAAGAACGTTAAAGGTTGATAATGACAAAACTGGTGTTGTAAAAGCATCGAGGGTTTAAAAAGTATGATTAACACTTGATTTACAGCATTCTAAATAGGGCTGAATAATTTGGAAAATAATCTAATATTTATTTTTTAAACCCTTTATCTTCTGTATTATTCAACAAAGACAAGCAATAAATCATTGTAGGGGTGGGAATCTTTAGGCACCTCACGAGTCGATTCCGATTCTGGGAGTCGCAGTCAGATTCCAAAACTATATATTTTTTTTCTTATTGATTAGTCTTATTAATAAAACTTTTTTTTTTAAATTCCATATGTTATTATAAGTACTTTTTAAAAATAAATTACACATTAAAAAAATTAATTAAAACAATTGCATGTTAATAATTTTAAATAAACTAATATAAAACAGAGCTTAGATTAAGCCAGGATTAGGCCTTAGTTTAATTAGGACATCTAAGTAGCTTAAACGTGCCTTAGAAAAAAAACATTACTGGTGTGTATCTTGAGACAAAACAACGGCACTGATATATTTTAAGACATGTCAGTGCAAGTTGCTTTTAAGACAGCTCAAACATTTATTTTAGTCTGGAAGTAGGCATACAAGCAATAAACAAACAGTGCTTTCAGTATTTAAGAGTATCTGAACATTTTCAACCTTTCCGAACTTTATTAAAGGTTATTGTGTGGATGGTTCGAGTGGTGTGTGTGTGTGTGAGAGAGAGAGAGAGAGAGAGAGAGAGAGAGAGAGAGAGAGGGTGTGTGTGGGAGAGAGAGAGAGAGAGAGAGAGAGAGAGAGAGAGAGAGAGAGAGCGCAACTGGAAGCAAGCAGGATGAGTTTCTAAAGCACATGCAGCGCCATCGCGCATCTGTGGTTAAAAACTAGGCTCAGAATCGATCCAGAATCTTTTGAGAATCTTTTCTCCCATCTCTATTGTATAGTATGACCAACACAATATTAGATAGATTAAACAAAGTGTGCTTTTCTGTAGGCCAGGCATATGCGTAGGGTGCCAAGTTGATGCTTCCTCTGCAGACTGCTTTACTCTCGCGAGTCACGTGACGAGAATGTAATCGCAGCCTTGCGGTTAAAAAAATTGTGTTTTGTCATATCGTGATATTAATCGCAATTGCGATTAATCTTTCAGCCCTAATTCTAAACGTTAAAAAGGGCCAAGTTTGTGACAGCTCTTGATTAGGACAAAATAAATAAATAAAATGCTTAACAACAGCTAAAATGCTAAGAGAAGCAAAAGAAGCAGTGATATGGAAACTGTTACGATTAAGTGTATGTCACAAGCTATAACAAAAGCTGCAGTTAGTGGTATGCCCACATATTAGATCATGGCATTTGAACCTAAAGAAAAACTACATGAGCTAAGAGAAGCATCAGGGAGGAGTCCTTCTCAATTACACAGACTCAACAGTCTGAATCACACTGACTCGACAGACTCAAAATGAAGGTCACACCAGTTTCATGGCATAAACAGAGCTGTGTTTTATTAAAGTTCAGCTAAAGTATGGGACTGCGTTCCAAAGCTCTAATTTAAAATGATGGCTTGCACCACTGGACTTGTTTTTGTGACTCTTATATTCAGCACACACAAATAGGAAGAGAGGGCTGCATTCCCAGGGAATTACAACCAGATGAGGAGTTCTGTGCTCCTAACTTGCTTATGCCAGATCGGTAACACAATGGAAAATATCTCTTAATAAGAAACTTTTACAGTCTGCTGGAAACTGAAGAGTGAATGGAAAACTGCTTTAAAGACGGACAGGCCTTAAAAACCAAATGCATAGACAGACACATTACTGATTTAAAGTAAGTAATGACACCCAACAATTAATTTTGTGATTGTGTCAATGTGTGTCCAATTGGATGAATGGTAAAACGTCTCGAGCAACATCTAAACATCTGTTGTTTTACATGTGTTTTTCCCTTGGCACTGACCCTTTCGCTTGCTTACAACGAGGTTTGTAAGGCACTATAACATGTTTTGAAGAGTATGCATTATGAAAAGTGCTATAGAACTATAATTTGACTGAACAGAAATATGAAACGGGTTGAAAATTTTGAGAACAGGAAACAGTGATTTTTTTAAGGATGTTTTGATCAATATAAAGTTCAAACTAATAGCATTTATTTGAAACATGCACACTTGCTGAATAAAAGTTATACTTATTTTTGGTTTTCAAAGAAGTCAAAATAAATATTGCTCTGGATTGGAGATTTACAGAAACTTATAGACTGACCTGTCTCAGGACAGAATCCATAATTCTTGTCACGGTCGTAATCTTCGGTAGTGGCACACCAACGGTACCCATCATCCCGGCCTGAGGTGGTGCAACTATCATATTTTTCCCCCTGGAATGTGAAGGGGAACTTACAAGGAGCTCCATCTGCATTTCCACCCAATGTAAACAGGACTGCAACACAGGAAGGAACAAAACTCAACGAGTCAGTGATTGTGACATACAGTATTACATTCACAATGCCACATTTTTCCCCCAAATCAAGTCTGAGACATAACGGCCTAAACTTTGCACCACTTTGGATGGGAAGAGTGTCAAATTATACTGTACTGTACAATTTTGCATAAAGGATACTCACGTTCATGAGGACAGAAGCCATACTTTGCATCTTCATCAAAGTTGTATGTGGTAGAGCACCAAAGGAACCCATCATCTCGACCCTGAGAGGTGCAGCTGGTGTACTCTTTACCCATGAACAAGAATGGAAACTTACAGAACTCCCCCTCTGCATTACCATACTTCACCTTTACCACTAAATCAAGAGGGAGAAAGAGAGATATCACATTTGATAAACTAATTTTGTACTTTGAGTAAAACTGTAAAAAAAAAAACAGCTACTTGTTTAAAGAGGTAACAAGTCACCAGAAGCAAGACAACTGACATACCTTGTCCCTCTCCCAATGTCCACAGCTCATCATCATCGAAGTGAGAGTCTCCCCCAATACCAGGTCCCGGAGCGAAGGCATGAGCCAGAAGACCATCCTTCCCATCAAACGGGTAACCATCACCATGTTCTACAAGTAATATAACACATTTAAAGGGGTCATATGATGTTGCTAAAAATAACATTATTTTGTGTATTTGGTGTAATGAAATGTGTTTATGCGGTTTAAGGTTCAAAAACCACATTATTTTCCACATACTGTACATTATTGTTTCTCCTTTCGCCCCGCCTTTCTGAAACGCGTCGATTTTTACAAAGCTCATCATTGTGCTCTGATTGGCCAGCTATCCAGTGCGTTGTGATTGGCAGAATACCTCAAGCATCTGACGGAAATGTTACGCCCCTTACCATACTGTAATGTCGTGTCCCGGTGCGACGAGACAAAAACAATAAAACCCATTATAAACGAGGCATTTGTTGCATCCAGTGGGGACATAATTACTGATTATAATGACTTATACTGTATTTTTACGCGTTGCATCGCGCCACGTAAACATAAAACCATGTCTGCATTTGTGATCAGAGAAATGACAAACAACAAGCGCTACTCTACACTGCTCAAAACTCACGTTTGAATCGTCAGTGGCAAATTCTTTAAATATGAAAACATACTTACAGGCTGTAAGTTAGAACAGCCAGCATTGTAGGCTATACACTCCAAGATTCAGGAAATAGTCCTCCATAAAATTCGTTGCACACACACGGATATTTGGTTGAACTGTTCTGGAACAGTGTTGTAAATACAACTTAACCACTGATTTCTAGTTGTGTCCTCTTTTGGAAGGCCAAACAAAGTAGTTTCGCTTTCGCAACGGAACACAGACATAGTGGTGGCGGCAGCAACAATACTACAGCAAGAATAAAAGTTACACCTTCTTTCTTTGCGCGAACATTTGGGCGGTGTTATGCAAATCTTCCCACATCATGACGTAGACATGTGGGGGCGTGTTAGAACGAGGCGTTTTAGGAGAGTGTGGACGAGTATTAACTTTTATAAAGAATAGCTCTTTGGATTTGAGACTTTAGTCTTTGCAACTTTAGGGATCTTATCTATGCACGAACAGCTTGTAACACTCCAAAGAGAAAGGAAAACTTGAAATTGCATCACCTTTAACTCAAATATTTGTTTTAATCCAATGCACCAGGGTTAGTATTTTCGGTAGGTAATTGCACGGTTAATAGGTGTGTCAAGTATAGTTTAATTTTCTATTGATTTTGTCCACAATCTTTCATTTACAGCCTGCTCAGGAGATTTACACTGTGAGAATACTGTTGGCATTTTTTGTAATTGCCTTGTGCAGTCATTATGGTATTTCCAAAGACCACAATGTAAATCAATCTCTGGTGCAGGAAGCTTTATACTAAAGATTTTAAGGAGTGACTGTGGTTAGTCTTAGCAGTTAAATGTAAGAGCTGTGATTAGGAAAAAAATTAATCCGACTTTTGTACATTTACATCACAGTAGTTTAGAAACCTTTGTACAGAAACATATTGTACAGAAACACATAGACAATTATTTTCTTGAATACCATTTCGGCCAAAGTTAATCATGATGTCCGCTTCTCCATCCATGATCCTGGTGAATTTCAGAGGTGTGACATCACTCCAGACTTTAAATGCACCATAGAAGGCATCATCAATTGTTTCTTCATCCAGATCTGGGGTGTGCCCTAAGATCCTGTGGAAGAAGAAAACAATATTGCCTTCTTTTTAAACTATACTTTCCAGTTGATTATTCTATATTTTCTAGAAAACAAAATACAGAAATATTTATTATGCCCTATTTATGAATTTTTTAAAATCTCTGTTACTCATTTATATAATTATTTGTCATATTGTAATAGTAAATAAGCGGGTACTGCATTTACTTTTTTCCTCATGACTTTGAGTGGCTCAAGAATACATACGATTAGGAGTATAAGCCCAGGCAAAAAGTTGTCAGTCGTCATGTTTTACAATGGCATCGTCTAACTCAAGTACCATATGCAATAAACCTTTGGATGCTTCCTATGCTTCTTTTCCCCCCCTGCCAATGGTTTGCCACCAACTCTTTTTTTTCATCACAAAAAGACATGGGGATGTCCAAGTTCTCAGTTCAATCTAAATCATCATCAAGCTATTACAGATCACTCACACACAGCGATCAGAGGACAGCAGGTTACACTGATCACCTGCATGGTCTGGTTTCTTTCTCCTAAGGAGGGAGCTCCGCTTCAAACCAAAACCAGGACTGTCAAATCCAAACCTGTTCTGGCATTACAAGGCAGTCTGAAATGGTCCCTACAGAAAAATGGAGCAACATCAAACAAATTTGGCAGGTGCAAAAAACTAAAAAGGTTCTCTACTAATAATCAGTAAGAGAATCTCCAAAGCTCTTCAATAGTCCCAGAACAGCATGGGGTGAAACACTGTTATGCTGACCACCCTGGAAGACACAGGAGATACTGCTAGCCTCTGACAAAAGAAACAGCCTGGACAATGTACAGTGACAACAGGAGCTGAATGCTCATCAGAGCTCCCACCATAGTTTGGCAGCCTAGGTTATATATTTAAATGAAAAAAAAAACTTAATGAAACACTCTTTGCAGGTGCACACTTATCAAACAAACTAGCAAATGCTAACTGTACTTGTGGCGGTTACTAGAGCATGTATCTTAGACACATTCAATACTAATGTTATGCTATTTTCTAGTGCCAAACCACAGCACAATCTACAAGGACAATGGCATTCTACAAGGCAACAAGGGATAGATGTACAATCAATTCAACTGATGAAACACTGAAAATTGGTGTTTCCAAAACATTTCCAGTTGGTAAAATAACTGGAAAACTGAGTTGTAAAAATAAGATGTGACCTCAATACAGCACAACATTTTGAATATTCACATACTGAAGGGAGCATCCCGAGGTTTGAAACTGAAAACCAATTGCGCTGTTTAATATTAATTAACATTTAATGAGGGGCTAGGTTTAATATAAACTTCTCTAAGAAGGCTCAATACTAAATCTAAATATCTGTTAAATTAGCAAAGCTGACACTGGCAGAAAACCTAAGGCTGAGCCATTTCTTCCACAGATCTGTGTATGTGGTCTGAAAACTTTTTACCGGCAAATCAACAGTTGCGGTCATGACTCACTAAACACTGTAAGGACATGTAGGCCAGTAAATATCCTCAAGATCCCAACTTTGTCCTTTTTGTTACAAAAGACTATTGATCACTTATTTTGTGTTTGATTAGTGGCCAATTCCTTCAAAAGGCTGCAAACGAACAGCGCGCATCTGAAGTGTCTCTGAAGGAAATAATGCATTATTTATCGGCTTTAAGATATCGGCCAAATTTTCTTATCAGGCCGATACCGATAACAGAAAAAATGAGAAGATATGGGCCGATACCGATATGGTGGCCGATATATCGTGCATCCCTACTTCAATGACAGTAAATATTAATTAATGGCCAAACATTTCTTGCATTTCCTGTAGTCAGCACAACTTTATAACCTAATAAATTCAGATTTGTTGTTCATTTTTAAGCTCCACCTCCAATGTAGCCACAAAGGTCCTGCTGAGAACATTCTTTAAACATATATTGATTGTGCGCTCTGTTTTTGACTGGCTTAAAGGGGTGGTTGACTGTTTTTTTTCTAGGCTTGATCGTGTTTATGGGGTACAGTCTAACAAGTGTTCATGCTTCGTTTTTTTAAAAAACACATTATTTTTCACATAATTTACCTTTATTCCACGATCTGTCCCTTCTCTAACAAACGCCTTGATTATTTCCTGTTTTTATGAAGCCCCTCCCTCAGAAACACACAATGGGCTGAGATTGGTCAGCTGGCTCAGTGTGTTGTGATTCGCTAAACCGCCTCTAGAGCGTGTCTGAACATCCCACCCCTCAATCTCAGAATGTGCTCCGGTTGTATTGTAAACAATGACGTCCTCTATATTGCTTATCAATTTGAGCCCGATTGAGACGCAGAGAATATTAATGAAGAAGATCGCCCAGAACCTGTACAAGCACGGCTCTTAATGGTATGTTTGTTTGTTGTTGTCCCATACTTTCAGATACGCTGTTGTTTGTAAATGCTACTGCTTCTGTTAGCTTTTAATATACGGTTTTATTCTGATTAAAGCTTTAATACAGCACAGCGACCGTACGCACGTCCATGTATAACGCTTCTCATAGCTATGTGAAAATAAGTGTATAAATGGAACAGTTTGTTGGAGCTGATCTGACGATCTGAATGAGAGAGAGAGAGAGAGAGAGAGAGAGAAAGAGATGCAGAGCAGGGCGACGCGAGGAACAGTATTGAGAACCGCTGCTTTAGAACATTGGTTTTGAAACTTGTGAATCCATTACAATCGTTAGACGACAGAATCGCGATTCATATATGAACAGATTTTTACGTGCACCCCTAGTTTTCTCTTCCTCTTCTCTAAAGCAGTGCAGCAAGGCCTCGCCCCCTTTGTTGCGTGTTCCCAGGGGCGGGGTTTATCTGGGTTCGTGACGTAACGGACCGGGGAAGAAGCTCATTGTAGTCCCTTACCAGCTGTTTTTGTAGGCATTAAACTGACAGAATTTTAAAAGACGATTTCTCCGTTTGCATTGAACTTTCAGCGCTGCAACTTTGCAGATATTGTTTATGCTCAAACAGCAACATTACACACTAACTACCGTTAAAAAAGTGAAATCGCAATCAACCACCCCTTTTTAATGACTGACACAAATATGGTCTCTGTTTCTTTTTATAAATCTTTTTGTAACCACAAAACTCTCACTTTTAAACTACAAAAAGATACAATTTTTTATAATATAAAGGATTATTTGATATTGACAGGATTGGAAATAATATAATTTTTTTAAAGAGTTAAAGTGACTGAAAAACAGTAAGGCGATATACAGTAGCTCATCACTGTTTGAGGTAAACACACACCTGTAGGTAACGTTGTTCTGTCCCCACTTGGGCTTCATGTGAAAGAAATTGTAATTTGCCACATCAGGAACTCCACATCGTGGTTTTTTCATGATCTCTACTGTCTTCTGGTCAATCTCCCCTGTCTCAGTTAAAGCAAAAAAAGATACGCTGTTGTTTGTAAATGCTACTGCTTCTGTTAGCTTTTAATATACGGTTTTATTCTGATTAAAGCTTTAATACAGCACAGCGACCGTACGCACGTCCATGTATAACGCTTCTCATAGCTATGTGAAAATAAGTGTATAAATGGAACAGTTTGTTGGAGCTGATCTGACGATCTGAATGAGAGAGAGAGAGAGAGAGAGAGAGAGAAAGAGATGCAGAGCAGGGCGACGCGAGGAACAGTATTGAGAACCGCTGCTTTAGAACATTGGTTTTGAAACTTGTGAATCCATTACAATCGTTAGACGACAGAATCGCGATTCATATATGAACAGATTTTTACGTGCACCCCTAGTTTTCTCTTCCTCTTCTCTAAAGCAGTGCAGCAAGGCCTCGCCCCCTTTGTTGCGTGTTCCCAGGGGCGGGGTTTATCTGGGTTCGTGACGTAACGGACCGGGGAAGAAGCTCATTGTAGTCCCTTACCAGCTGTTTTTGTAGGCATTAAACTGACAGAATTTTAAAAGACGATTTCTCCGTTTGCATTGAACTTTCAGCGCTGCAACTTTGCAGATATTGTTTATGCTCAAACAGCAACATTACACACTAACTACCGTTAAAAAAGTGAAATCGCAATCAACCACCCCTTTTTAATGACTGACACAAATATGGTCTCTGTTTCTTTTTATAAATCTTTTTGTAACCACAAAACTCTCACTTTTAAACTACAAAAAGATACAATTTTTTATAATATAAAGGATTATTTGATATTGACAGGATTGGAAATAATATAATTTTTTTAAAGAGTTAAAGTGACTGAAAAACAGTAAGGCGATATACAGTAGCTCATCACTGTTTGAGGTAAACACACACCTGTAGGTAACGTTGTTCTGTCCCCACTTGGGCTTCATGTGAAAGAAATTGTAATTTGCCACATCAGGAACTCCACATCGTGGTTTTTTCATGATCTCTACTGTCTTCTGGTCAATCTCCCCTGTCTCAGTTAAAGCAAAAAACTTCTGCATCTTCTTCAGTGTGTCCTTCAACACCATCAGATTACACCTGTCTTTTGGGCAGCCATAGAACTTATTTAAGTAGTGCTGTGAAAAAGATAATTACGGATACAATGAAAGACAGACAGAAGATACGCTGTTGTTTGTAAATGCTACTGCTTCTGTTAGCTTTTAATATACGGTTTTATTCTGATTAAAGCTTTAATACAGCACAGCGACCGTACGCACGTCCATGTATAACGCTTCTCATAGCTATGTGAAAATAAGTGTATAAATGGAACAGTTTGTTGGAGCTGATCTGACGATCTGAATGAGAGAGAGAGAGAGAGAGAGAGAGAGAAAGAGATGCAGAGCAGGGCGACGCGAGGAACAGTATTGAGAACCGCTGCTTTAGAACATTGGTTTTGAAACTTGTGAATCCATTACAATCGTTAGACGACAGAATCGCGATTCATATATGAACAGATTTTTACGTGCACCCCTAGTTTTCTCTTCCTCTTCTCTAAAGCAGTGCAGCAAGGCCTCGCCCCCTTTGTTGCGTGTTCCCAGGGGCGGGGTTTATCTGGGTTCGTGACGTAACGGACCGGGGAAGAAGCTCATTGTAGTCCCTTACCAGCTGTTTTTGTAGGCATTAAACTGACAGAATTTTAAAAGACGATTTCTCCGTTTGCATTGAACTTTCAGCGCTGCAACTTTGCAGATATTGTTTATGCTCAAACAGCAACATTACACACTAACTACCGTTAAAAAAGTGAAATCGCAATCAACCACCCCTTTTTAATGACTGACACAAATATGGTCTCTGTTTCTTTTTATAAATCTTTTTGTAACCACAAAACTCTCACTTTTAAACTACAAAAAGATACAATTTTTTATAATATAAAGGATTATTTGATATTGACAGGATTGGAAATAATATAATTTTTTTAAAGAGTTAAAGTGACTGAAAAACAGTAAGGCGATATACAGTAGCTCATCACTGTTTGAGGTAAACACACACCTGTAGGTAACGTTGTTCTGTCCCCACTTGGGCTTCATGTGAAAGAAATTGTAATTTGCCACATCAGGAACTCCACATCGTGGTTTTTTCATGATCTCTACTGTCTTCTGGTCAATCTCCCCTGTCTCAGTTAAAGCAAAAAACTTCTGCATCTTCTTCAGTGTGTCCTTCAACACCATCAGATTACACCTGTCTTTTGGGCAGCCATAGAACTTATTTAAGTAGTGCTGTGAAAAAGATAATTACGGATACAATGAAAGACAGACAGAGAGAGAGAGAGAGAGAGAGAGAGAGAGAGAGAGTAATGTCAACTTAACTGGAACTGTTTAACACATTCCACATTTTCCTAACCACCATGTAAACATATGGTGTATTTGTGCTTTATATTTTCTGTAGATATTTCAACAGTGAATAAAGGCCGAAAGTTAAATACTGCACAAATAATTAAAATAATATAATTGTGTTAATATTAGTAATGTTCTGACGGGACTGAAAATTAACATATAGAAAAACCCCATCATATTTTCAATTTAAAATAAACACACACACACATACACACTATACATATCTATATCTATATCTATACACACACACACACACACACACACATTATATATATATAATAATTCTAACTGCTTTATTCTTTCATGAAAAACATGAAATGAAATGAAAATACACTCACCAGAGCCACTTCTTTGTCTGTGTAAGAGGTATCATCGCCTGGAAACTTTATGATGGGTGAGGGCGCAGCAAAAGTTTGCAAGGAAGCAAGAAACTGTACGAGGAAAACTTTGAGGACAACATGCCTACAGCTGAAAAACTTAAAGCACATCATTTTGGTCCGGTTCCGAGATGTCCGTGTGCTGACAATAAGTTGACGAACAGGCCTTTACGACGTGTTCTCAGAGCTCCAAGTTTCTCCGACTGCACTGCAAATGTTCTTTCTTTTCCTCAGCGACACATCCTGCTTTCGTGGTCTGTGGAATAGTTTCTGCTTGCACACGCACTTTTCTGATGCTGGGGCTTGAGCTGAGACTGCGCAGCCTCCGGATCCAAGAATTTGGTAGAGCAGTGAAATAGGAGACGCACAGATGTGTGAGTGCACGCGCACCACGGAGACACTCAGAGAGAAGTTGAAGCTTTGAGTTTAAAAAGCTTTTACTTAAAAAGCTAAACACTTGAAACTGTGTTCTTAACCCTGTGTTTTCTTGTTCCATGTTTCACACTGTTCACATTTTACCCTGGGCTAATATTAAACCCCTGGTTAGTTATTCTCAAGAGCATACTGTACACTTGCAAACAGGCTTAGTTATAATTTGCATATTTATGGTCATGACATTGACTGTTAACGATATCTGTGCAAAAGTGGCAACGTTTTTCATCTCTAGCTGTTTTAAATATCCTAAACGGGAGTTTCATACCGATTTATAGCTACAAAAAGACTAATAGACCTCATTTCAGATGTGACAATAAGTAACAACAAGCAGTGAAGTTACAGCGACTACCAATGGGAGTGCAGAAAGTGATTTACCAAACAGCACAGCGTCCTCTAGCGAGTTCATTCCTGTAAATGCATATAGCAAAACAAACAAATCTGATTCCAGCCGTTTCTGCCATTCTGGAAACTAAACAGCGCGTGCAAGTGCATCTGATTGTACAAATAAAGCACATGAGCATTTAGTGGGGTAAGAATAGTATAGTTTATGATTGGTTATCTGTTGCTCAACAACAACTGGGCTGTAACCTTGTAGTATAGAGTTTGCTTGAGAAATCGTGCTGTGGCTGAAAGATTTTCTTAAAGGGGTAGTAATAGGATGCTACATGCACTTTTACAAGTTGTTTGAACTGAAATGTGTGTTGGCAGTGTGTGTACACAACCACCCTATAATGATAAAAATCCACCCAGTGTTTTTTTATCTGCTCATATCTTTACCCCTTTCTCAAATCGAGCCGATCTCAGATGCCTGTCTGTGTGAAGTCACAAAAACAGGCCCCTCCCATGATAGTTTGATTGACAGTAGCGTTTCAGCACAGACTGGACTGGCGTCTTACCTTAGACCCGCCCTGAGTGAGCTGTCATCAGTCCGCCATTGTTTCACTGCCGGAGCAGATGTAGACAAGAATGACTCCTAAGCGATTGAGGTGTTCTGTTGTTGGATGTAATAATGAACATAGCAGTCGTCATTTACTTCCGACATCTGAGTCACTGAAGACACAGTGGATCACATTTGTTTCTGAAGGTAATGCGCCCCCGATCTACATAAAAGCATCTATGTTCGCGCGAATCATTCATGATCCAGCCTCATCTACAGAAGAAGTGAGTAAAATGTTTTGTAATGAATCTTTGCAAATTGCCTTTCCTAATAATGTGCTAATTAGCAAGTTTCACGATGAATGCGGCTAAAGTAAACAGTCCCTCAGAGAGCAGCTCGGAAGAGGGGGCGGGGTAAGAAGAGCTCATTAACATTTAAAGGAAAATGCTACAAAAACGGCTTGATCTGAAAAGAGCTGTTTTTGACAGGGTAAAAAGGGTGTTTTTTACACTACCATTGAGAAATTTTAACCAAACTATGTTACAGACTTTTCATTAAGACCCCAAAAAATCATATCAACTTGTGGAAAATGGGCATCCTATGACCCCTTTAAAAGAAAGTGTCCACTTCTGTGTGTGTGCAGTTGGATGGGTGAAATGCAGAGGACAAATTATGAGTATGGGACACCATACTTGATCACACCTCAAGTCATTTCGATAACTTCATTATCGATTTACTGGGACTCAGACATCCAACTACACGCTTGCACCAGGTAAATTATTTCATGTAAACATATTATGTACTTGTGCTTTACATTTTCCATAGAAATTTCAACAGTGAATAAAGGCCAAAAGTTAAATAGTGCACAAATAATTAAAAATAATAAAATTGTGTTAATATTAGTAGTTCTGAGGGACCCAAAATTAACATATAGAAACAAAAAACAACATATTTCAAATTTAAAATAAACACACACACACACACACACACACACTCCAGGGACGTTTTCTCTGAGTAGGCAAGGGAGGCAGTGCCTCAACAAAATATTGCATGCGAAAAAAAATTGTGGGACAAACTGGATGCGGACAAAATAAATGCTAATATTACAAAATATACATTACAAAGTGTATAAATTAGGGCTGCACGATATATCACATCACAGGATGTGCAATGTTTATTATAGGCTACTGTTATATATATATACGTTATATTTATACTGATTTTTTCTTTGCTCACACACAGACATGGTGTCTACACCGGACGCGACAGCTGTACAGAGATACAGATGCCACGAAAGTGCAAGCTCCCGAGCGCTTTGAAAAGACGTTTTTAGGCGCGACATGTGAACGGCCCCAAAGTCTGTCTACACTGAACGCATCCAGTGTAGACTGACAGCATCACTGATTATAATGGGTTCATTGTATTTTGTCACGCCGCGCATGTCCGGTGTAGACACGGTGAGAGCCATGCAGATGCACGTGAACACTGACTTCTGTTCACTTCTGCGTCTATTTTTGCCTGAAATACGGTGCTTTGCAAGTATCCTTGTAAACGCAGTTGCTTATAGGTGAAGGGAAACAATTGAGAAAGAAAGAAAAGGGATGTGTAACAGTATATTGGTTTACAGCAGTTTAATGTTTCTGAGGCTTTCTGTGTTATGAATTTTAATCAAACAACAAAACTCAAAGAAAAATCACTTTTGTAGCTTTAACACAGATTTAGTAGATTTATACAGTGAAGACTATGCAGTGTTATTTTACATTTGATTATTCAATTTCTGTACCTGAATACTGTTAGACTTACCTGAAAAAATATAAAGCACTGCTTATTTCATTTTTAATTATGGATTATAATGACTTATACTGTCTTTTACACATTGTGTTGCATCGCGCCGCGTAAACATAAAACCATGTCTGCATTTGTGATCGGAGAAATTACAAACAAGCGCTACTCTACACTGCTCAAAACTCGCGTTTGAATCATCAGTGGCAAATCCTTTAAATGAAAATGCACTTACAGTCCGTGAGTCAGAACAGCCGGCATTGTAGTCTACTCTACCAGGATCAGGAAACAGTCCTCCATAAAATGTGCTGCACACAAATTAATATTTGGGTTGAACTGTTCTGGAACAGTGTTGTAAATACAACTTAACCACTGATTTCTAGTCGTGTCCTCTTTTGGAAGGCCAAACAAAGTAGTTTAGCTTTCACAACGAAACACACGGCGGCCTTGAGTGAGCGGAGGCCTGCGGCTAGAGTGACGAATGCCCAGGCATGACGAAGTGGATATCGTCCTCTTTTGGAAGACCAAACAAAGTAGTTTCGCTTTCACAACGAAACACACAGCACCTTCACGACATGACGGCAACAATACTACAGCGAGAATAAAAGTTATGCCTTCTTTCTTTGCGTGAACATTTTGGCGGCGTTATGCAAATCTTCCCACATTGTGACATAGACATGTGGGGGTGTGTTAGAATGAGCCGTTTTAGGTAGGTGTGGTTAACTCTTAACTTTTATAAAGAATATCTCTTTGGATTTGAGACTTTAGTCTTTGCAACTTTACAGATCTTCTTTATGCACCAAGAGCTTGTAACACTTCAAAGAGAAAGGAAAAATTGAAATCGCATCATATGACCCCTTTAAAGGACCGCTCTATCGCACCTGTTACATGCACCCTGTCACTGTACACTTGCCTGTCAATCATCTTGTCACAGTTAACATCCTCCACATTTCATTTAATTTAACTTCCTACCGTACTGGAGAGAAAAGAAGTAGCACATTGATCTGCCAGTCACGGGTCTTTCATGCTGAGAACTCTGCTCATATTTTCTGCATAATGATGTTTATAAAAGTTCACATTACTGTTGCAGATTAAATATAACACGGATAACAATAAATAAATATTTTTTTTATAAGGTTAAATGTTGATTATTAGTAACTCAAACCCCTTTTTGTAAACCTCTCTACCTAACCGTCGATTGCGCGCATCTGCCATTATTCGTGTTTGTAGTTCTGGACAGAATCCTTCGGCAAAGCGCAATGGATTGTGGGCAATTTTAGCCATTAGAGTGTGCACGGATCCACACTTCAAAAATCGACCTGAAATAGTAGACCATCCGGGGACTTTTGGCATACTCTGTTCAACATACTATGCTTTGGGACACACTTATTCTAATCTCACATACTATTTAGGATGGATAGTATGAACATTGAGACTCAGGGTAAGTTCCTTTCAACTTCATTATCGATTTTTACTGGGATTCAAACATCCAACTGCACAGACTGTCAACACGCATGCACCAGGTACATTATTTCATTCTTAAAATGCCTAAGAATTTTACTTTTCAAACTCTAACTGGCTTTCTGACAATCCTTTGTTTGAAACATTCACTTTTTTGCTCTCTTCAGCCTCCCCTTCTTCACTAAGTAACAAGATCCATATTGTTATATTTTTTAAAAAGAATTTTCACTTGACTTCATGTATAAACATAACCAGCCACAAATACTAATTCATGACTTTATATCACTTTCACCTTTTAATATTGTAAAAGGCTCACATACTGTCCATTTTGACTACTTTTGACATTCATAAACATAACTGTTTTTACATAAATGAAAGAGACACACTGTAACTCTAAACTCAATTGTTCATTTCAGATACTGTCACATCCCACAACCTCATCATCTGCAGAGAGAAATTGCCATTCAATTACACCAAAATACACACATAATGATGGCCTCAAAGGCATCACAGAGGACTGTGCAAATATTATACTGGAACTTGGTTTTTATTACATCTTTTTCTTCTTCTTTTTTATTTTGTGTTTTACTTCTTTATGTATTTATTCTTGTTCAGTGCCTATTGTCATTTATTAAAAGTATTCAGTTTATAACTGCTGTTAGAGCACTGTCATTTTTTGCCGTAGGCAAGCTTTGGGACATACTATCACGTCACACAACTGCACTTGCCTGTCAATCATCTTGTCACAGTTAACATCCTCCACATTTCATTTAATTTAACTTCCTACCGTACTGGAGAGAAAAGAAGTAGCACATTGATCTGCCAGTCACGGGTCTTTCATGCTGAGAACTCTGCTCATATTTTCTGCATAATGATGTTTATAAAAGTTCACATTACTGTTGCAGATTAAATATAACACGGATAACAATAAATAAATATTTTTTTTATAAGGTTAAATGTTGATTATTAGTAACTCAAACCCCTTTTTGTAAACCTCTCTACCTAACCGTCGATTGCGCGCATCTGCCATTATTCGTGTTTGTAGTTCTGGACAGAATCCTTCGGCAAAGCGCAATGGATTGTGGGCAATTTTAGCCATTAGAGTGTGCACGGATCCACACTTCAAAAATCGACCTGAAATAGTAGACCATCCGGGGACTTTTGGCATACTCTGTTCAACATACTATGCTTTGGGACACACTTATTCTAATCTCACATACTATTTAGGATGGATAGTATGAACATTGAGACTCAGGGTAAGTTCCTTTCAACTTCATTATCGATTTTTACTGGGATTCAAACATCCAACTGCACAGACTGTCAACACGCATGCACCAGGTACATTATTTCATTCTTAAAATGCCTAAGAATTTTACTTTTCAAACTCTAACTGGCTTTCTGACAATCCTTTGTTTGAAACATTCACTTTTTTGCTCTCTTCAGCCTCCCCTTCTTCACTAAGTAACAAGATCCATATTGTTATATTTTTTAAAAAGAATTTTCACTTGACTTCATGTATAAACATAACCAGCCACAAATACTAATTCATGACTTTATATCACTTTCACCTTTTAATATTGTAAAAGGCTCACATACTGTCCATTTTGACTACTTTTGACATTCATAAACATAACTGTTTTTACATAAATGAAAGAGACACACTGTAACTCTAAACTCAATTGTTCATTTCAGATACTGTCACATCCCACAACCTCATCATCTGCAGAGAGAAATTGCCATTCAATTACACCAAAATACACACATAATGATGGCCTCAAAGGCATCACAGAGGACTGTGCAAATATTATACTGGAACTTGGTTTTTATTACATCTTTTTCTTCTTCTTTTTTATTTTGTGTTTTACTTCTTTATGTATTTATTCTTGTTCAGTGCCTATTGTCATTTATTAAAAGTATTCAGTTTATAACTGCTGTTAGAGCACTGTCATTTTTTGCCACACTTTCACATTTCAATAAAAAATAAAAGTACCTAATTGACACAACATGCTGTTTTTTTTTTTTTTTTTTTTTTTAAATGTAAATACCTATAAAGGTATATATCTTGTAACCTAATAAAGGTTACAAGATAAGACCAGGCAAATATATAATATGTCATATTAATAATACTAATATTAATAATATAAATACACAAATATACTAATATTAATTAAAAAATATATTATAAAGGTTATTTATAACACCATAAAGGTCCTATATATAACACTTTCAAAGCAACTTCTTTATAGGACCTTAGTGTATGGATTCTATTTTGCAACAAAAAGGTTTCTGCTGTTGTTACAAGCCAAATAATGCTAACTTGGCACTGTTTATAACCAGTTGTTATTAAGAGTGTAGTATATATATATATATATCTGATTGGTCAAAGTTCTCATGTACTTTCATGTTTTTCATGGTTTTGACATATGGGCTGGACGGGGTTCAATGACTCAAGGAAAGGCAAGGTCTTCTATCTGGTGGCGTAGTTGTGAAAATACATGATGAAATTAATAATACAGAATGAAATTAATTAAATTAGTTTCACAACACCACCCGAAAATGGCCCACTTTTTTCATATTTTAAAAATATATTTATTCTTAAGATTGATATTAAAAGATCTTCCATTTCACCTTTTGTTTATCTCCTCTGTTGCATCCTCTGCTATATTTAAATAATTTGGGCCTGTATCTTTCTCTGGACACTTTTATCCTTATAAGGTAGTCTCTCCTCACTGGTTAGCAGTTCATGACTTGGTACAAGACCTATTTGTTTCTTTCCAGTCCACAGTCCTGGTTGATGTAGCTGATTGTACTTGTGTAGCTTGGTCAAGGCTATTGCAGGCTTAGGCCCTCTCCACTGCAAATTACACAAATTAAAGTCTGACACTCTTATTTCTCTGTGACCTTTAAGTATTAGTATGAGCTGTTGAGTCATTTGTTTGCTGTTTTGAGTCATTTGTTTTATGTCTCTGTATAGCAGCTTTTTTTGTATTTACAGTCTGTCTGATACTGCAGTGCACCACATTCATAGTTTGTGGTCATCCATAAATTGCACCTGCATTTTTCTGTTGCTAACTAGTAAATAATGGTAATCGTAGGATATTAACATTGGTAGTAGTATTACCAAATGAGTGTCCATTGAGGCGTGAGGGATTTGTTTTTATCTGTGAATCAAAACCTTAGTAAGTGTGCCCTCTGGTGGTAGACTTAAGCCTTCGCATACTTTGATGTGTCCTCAGTGGGGTTTATTGAGCTTCAGCAGGCCTGCAGTTCGCCCCTGGATTTCCTCTAACTCCTCTTGACGACTCTCTTTTCCTCCAGTGGAGGGATTGAAGTCGACAGTATATTGATGTGGGCTCTTTAAAGGAGAAAGCTGCAGGACTTAGCATTGAAATCGAACAGGCTGAACGCTCTCAAAAAGGATTTCTGCTGCATACCTCACCTGCCAATTCTCCTTGCACTGAGAGGAGTTCATTTTTTATCACTGAGTGTTTGCAGATGGAAAGAGAGAGCATAATGTTCATTTGACTGTGATGCGCGAGTGTTCATCTCATTTCATGCTCAGGACCGTAAACAGAAAGGAAACCATTTTTCACCTGTCTCGTTCTCTCTTCATTTCTTTCTATCTGGCTGTGCCTCTCTCACCTCTTTCTCCCTCCTCCTTTTATATGATGAAATCAACATTTGGCCTGTATCAGCGAATAGAGGTGTCCTGCTCTCTTAGGGCTTTGAATGCCTCTGTGCTTATGAATGCACAACAACAACAGGCATAGGGGGACTGAGATGATAAACTTTGATTTGTATGCAAATTGTTTCTTTTGTTCTGCATTTGTTGGCTGCCAGAGATCTTTTACTTATAGCTTGCTCTCTCCTTTTCCGTTTCTCTCTCGCTGATGCACGAGCACGCTTCCTCCACCAGAATGCAAATGCACAACTGATTCATCTGTTGGTTGATAAAACATTTAATCAACATCCCTGGCAGAGTTTAAAACTAAAAAGGCTACATTCATAAGATGACTCCGTAGGAGTCGGAAAATCCTTTGACAAAGTGAAAACATCATATTTCACTCTGTCTGGCATTTCTCTAGTTAGTTCCTCAGGGCCAGTCTGTGTGTCTGTTCAAGGGCCATCTCGCTCTCTCTTCCTCTCACATTCTCCGTGTTGTCACTAGTGTAATGGGAATTCTACATGAGGCTGGTGACTGTCCTCGTCCCCTTTCTCTCACATCCAGCTGGCTCTTCCTTCTCCTCTTGAACTAACAGTGTGATTCTTGACTCCAGACGTCCCAGCTGGTTGAATCAGGCCAGTCAACAGGCCCAGCTGATTCTGAGGGGCTACTGCAGGGTGTTGGGGATTCATTTGGGTCATGTCAGAAGATCTGTCGACACATCAGTCCGTTTGGGACATGTTCTGACCGTGTTCATATGTGCCACTGAGCTGTGACCTGCCCCTGCTACATCGGACATTTGTGGTCCTGTTCCAATTTGGATGTAAAAGTGTATACAAGTGCTCACAACAGAGTGAATAAATTTTTTCGATGAAGGACAAGTGTACAAGTCTGACCTACAAAGTGAATTGCAGGGCAGTTCACTCACAAATCATGTCGATTTGGACATTTTAGAGAGGGATTTGTGCACTAGCAAGTACTTTTTAAAGAGAGCATCTCATAATTCCTTGTTTCAACAAGCATTTTAGGTGAATAATGCCATTTTTATACAGCATAATGGTGCATGTACACATACAGTTTAATGTTGGACAGAGGCCTAAAGCAGTGGTTCTCAACCTTTTTGACCCCATTTTCCATGATAAGATTTGAAGGCCCCATGTCATTTGTGGTTTACTGGATTTAAAAAAAAATCATCGTTTATTTATTTATTTTTTTCAATTTCTACCTGCTAAAATTGAACGGATAACTCACTTTCTATACCTGGTAAAATATTTAATAATTGGGGAAAATATATAAAATAAAACGTAAATAAAAATATATAAAATATATGAAAAAGTATAAATGCAAAATGTCTAAAGATGTCCATGGTATTTTAATTTAAGATTATTTTCCATCTTTTCCAGGTTTCAGTACAGCTTTCATGTGGCAATGTTTCTTTATATAAATTTTAGAGCTAGCAAAGAACCACATCAGAGCTGCCTCAACTAACATATGTGAAAGATGCCTTACGTTAAGACGATATGTTCAAAAATATAACATTTTTGGCGTATTTTGTTAAGTACCTTTGTCAAGCTAATTTCGTGAATGCCGTTACATTTACATGACATATTATAGCGCAGTTTTAGAAATACTAGGATGAATTATTGATCATAAACCCATTATCTCTAGCATAATTTATTCATGGGCGCATTAACAAGCTTCAGAGTGATTGTTTCTCTATTGTTGTCACCATTTTACTCTCAAAAGCAAATTCTGAAAGGATTATTCCACGGGCTTTTGTCTGCTTGGCGTTTTGTTGAAGAAAATGGCCCAGAACAGCATTTGTGGAATTATTTAGATTTACCGCTTCTTTTCCGCGTGCGTGTTTCTTTTTGAGCGCGAACTTGTAAACACTGATGGAATAACGGTTTCCATAATGACAGAGTGGGCTCGCGGAGGGTCTCCTGTGGCGTCTCTCCGTCTCAATAATAGGTCAACAGCTGTATTAAAAAAATTAATCACATTTCTTGGCTGCCGAAAAGGTTAGCTCGTAGCGCTCAACTGATTCATCTGTTGGTTGATAAAACATTTAATCAACATCCCTGGCAGAGTTTAAAACTAAAAAGGCTACATTCATAAGATGACTCCGTAGGAGTCGGAAAATCCTTTGACAAAGTGAAAACATCATATTTCACTCTGTCTGGCATTTCTCTAGTTAGTTCCTCAGGGCCAGTCTGTGTGTCTGTTCAAGGGCCATCTCGCTCTCTCTTCCTCTCACATTCTCCGTGTTGTCACTAGTGTAATGGGAATTCTACATGAGGCTGGTGACTGTCCTCGTCCCCTTTCTCTCACATCCAGCTGGCTCTTCCTTCTCCTCTTGAACTAACAGTGTGATTCTTGACTCCAGACGTCCCAGCTGGTTGAATCAGGCCAGTCAACAGGCCCAGCTGATTCTGAGGGGCTACTGCAGGGTGTTGGGGATTCATTTGGGTCATGTCAGAAGATCTGTCGACACATCAGTCCGTTTGGGACATGTTCTGACCGTGTTCATATGTGCCACTGAGCTGTGACCTGCCCCTGCTACATCGGACATTTGTGGTCCTGTTCCAATTTGGATGTAAAAGTGTATACAAGTGCTCACAACAGAGTGAATAAATTTTTTCGATGAAGGACAAGTGTACAAGTCTGACCTACAAAGTGAATTGCAGGGCAGTTCACTCACAAATCATGTCGATTTGGACATTTTAGAGAGGGATTTGTGCACTAGCAAGTACTTTTTAAAGAGAGCATCTCATAATTCCTTGTTTCAACAAGCATTTTAGGTGAATAATGCCATTTTTATACAGCATAATGGTGCATGTACACATACAGTTTAATGTTGGACAGAGGCCTAAAGCAGTGGTTCTCAACCTTTTTGACCCCATTTTCCATGATAAGATTTGAAGGCCCCATGTCATTTGTGGTTTACTGGATTTAAAAAAAAATCATCGTTTATTTATTTATTTTTTTCAATTTCTACCTGCTAAAATTGAACGGATAACTCACTTTCTATACCTGGTAAAATATTTAATAATTGGGGAAAATATATAAAATAAAACGTAAATAAAAATATATAAAATATATGAAAAAGTATAAATGCAAAATGTCTAAAGATGTCCATGGTATTTTAATTTAAGATTATTTTCCATCTTTTCCAGGTTTCAGTACAGCTTTCATGTGGCAATGTTTCTTTATATAAATTTTAGAGCTAGCAAAGAACCACATCAGAGCTGCCTCAACTAACATATGTGAAAGATGCCTTACGTTAAGACGATATGTTCAAAAATATAACATTTTTGGCGTATTTTGTTAAGTACCTTTGTCAAGCTAATTTCGTGAATGCCGTTACATTTACATGACATATTATAGCGCAGTTTTAGAAATACTAGGATGAATTATTGATCATAAACCCATTATCTCTAGCATAATTTATTCATGGGCGCATTAACAAGCTTCAGAGTGATTGTTTCTCTATTGTTGTCACCATTTTACTCTCAAAAGCAAATTCTGAAAGGATTATTCCACGGGCTTTTGTCTGCTTGGCGTTTTGTTGAAGAAAATGGCCCAGAACAGCATTTGTGGAATTATTTAGATTTACCGCTTCTTTTCCGCGTGCGTGTTTCTTTTTGAGCGCGAACTTGTAAACACTGATGGAATAACGGTTTCCATAATGACAGAGTGGGCTCGCGGAGGGTCTCCTGTGGCGTCTCTCCGTCTCAATAATAGGTCAACAGCTGTATTAAAAAAATTAATCACATTTCTTGGCTGCCGAAAAGGTTAGCTCGTAGCGCTTGGAGATGCAACTGGAGCTCTCTGATTGGCGGAAAATCTCGGCGGAGATGAGCGGAGCTGCCTTTGATGAGACGAGCATGTAAATGATTTGTGTCTTTATAGGACACGCGTATTCTCGTATTCTCCACCGGCGTGAGCGCGTGGAAACAACTTCGACTGATTGCTTTGCGTTTGCAGTCAGTGCATTTGTTCGGAACACACAGCGTGCACACATACACACTTATCCATCACTGAGCAATCAGACCGGTACTGACATTTAGATTAGTAGGCAACAGTAGCCATAAACAGTTTTTCAAACTCAGACATATTCAGAGGAGCATACGCTGCTGGTACAGATGGTGGTGCGGATGGGTTTACTATCCCCAAGCATCCTATAGGCCTTTCTAGTTGACCCTTTTCCAATTTGCCTAATGTTTTCACAAGCTTCATACAAAATAGTACTCTCAGAGATATCAAGTTGTGTGTGAACACTGAGATGAAATATTCATGTGTACTTTGAATTGCTTTTAGTTACTTTAAAATATTCACACTATTTTGTTTTCCCCCACCGTGCTGACAGAACAGATTGACTTCTGTTCATATTCATCACATCACATAAAGAAAAGGGAAAAGTGAAAACTATTCATGTAAATTTGAATATTTAACCCAAATGCTTAAATGCTTATTTAGATGTTTTTTCTGTTTTAATTTCCTCTTTAATCTATTGATAAAAAGTAGTGCAGTAGAAATAGATGGATAGATGGAGCTGAGAATCTATTTGAAACCATTCTGTAGACTTTAGTCTCAGTTCATCCATTCATGGAGTTAATGCTAGATTTGACAATATTGATAATACATATTTGACATATATTGTTTTTAATATCTGACAGTGTTGACTCATTGCCTTTATATTAATATTGAGATAAATGGAACACAATTCCTCAATATACAAACTTATATATTTTCATTTGAAGATTTTATAGTTTTGTATGCTGTCTTGTCCTACACTGGTAATTTTCTGCCAGTAATTTTATGGACATCTCTGTTAACCCTAAAATACAATGCAGTGAAGTTCAAAATTCAAAATACAGATAAAACACCAGTAAAAAATAAATATAGAACATTCCATTATATTAATATTATATTAATACAGTACATTGTGCACTATTTGTATGGATTTTTTTTACAGAAGTACTCAAGAATCAATGAAAGATCATTTTAAATGGGAAGCAGTGTCTAAGATTATAGAGGCAGTATACCACGTCTCAAGAATCAATGAAAGATCATTTTAAATGGGAAGCAGTGTCTAAGATTATAGAGGCAGTATACCACGTTTTCCCATCCATTCTGTGTGTAACTGTAGGGATGGCTGTGTGCTCTAGTGCTCAGAAATCTTTCTCCCAGCATGTATTGGAGGTGTGTATTCTCTCAGCAGGGACTCTGTGCTTGTTCTTAGTTGTGACTACATTAATGTCTACCTGACATTAATACCTACTTGGTGTTAAAGTATTCACACATGAACTGTGTATGTTTATGTGTGATATTAGATTAGTTTGCAGCACGTTTGTCTCCCACACAGATTAAAATGTCTTATTTCTGCTTAGTCCTGCCGTCCTTGATTGAGGGCTGTTGTAATATGTTCAGGTAAGCACAGTTAATCAGCTTTGGCTGTGTGCTTGCAGTAAGAGCTGAATTTCATTTGATATGATTTGTATCTGTCACGCAGATGGCCTTACACCAAAGAGCAGATTTTCATAAATGTGTACAAATTTGGATTTGACATTTAAGTACATTTTTTTTATTTTCTTGTGTCTAAACAAGTAACTATTTACTTCTTTGATAATTATGATAGGATTAAACACAAAATTGCATGTTCATACTGCCACTCAAGTACAGTTGCAATGTGTTCAGAATTACTTTGCTTAATGTAACTTGCTTATGAAGAAATATTTACATGACATTGCACACAACCTTTTTTTTTTGCTTAAGTCTTGCTATACATTGCACAACGAGAGATACAGCAGTAACTGTTGATCACCTTGGTGAAATAAACAAATATATAGAACAACTGGGAAAAAATAAACAAACATATAAAATAAAAGGTTAGAAATATTTGGATTTAAGAGCTATGCAGAAATGCAGTCTATATTTAATTTTACATTGACTAAAACGAAAGACTTCACTGAAAAATATTTAATTGAACACTGAACAGAAAAAAGGCCTAACAAAATTCTACAGCATATATAATTCTACAATATTCTATTTTACATATTTGAATTCTAATAGTAGATTTATTTTGTGCAATATATGTTTTCCTTCATCAAATCTGATCTGTAAACATGTTAGCCTCTGGTTGGCAAGTTTTTTATTTATTTATTTTTGGTTGGCAAGTCAGAAGTCATTGAATTGAATGATAGTGTTGCCCCCTAGCGGCAATATAAAAGGACATATTCTAGTTTCTGTTTCTTGGTTATCACTTTATTGGGCAGATTTTTTAATGGGATCTGACTGAGTTCTTGTTGGATGTTGTTCCGTATCCAGCCCAAAGGCTGTAGTTTGGGTACTTTTATGTTACGGAACTGAGTCCGTCACGCTAGTGGTTTTCGTGTGGACTGAAAATAGCAGTGTGGCGTCTGCATGAAACTAGCACCTCTGTTGTGATGTGTGCATGTGTTTAGGAGAATTAGGATGTTGATTATACAGGCGCAGACGTCTTGCTTCCCCTCATTCCTGTTGCCTGTGATCTAAATGGCCTCCTTGTTTTTTGTGAGCACTACCTGGCACGCCATCTCTCTCCTTTCCTCTCGCTCTCGTGCTTTCTCTTGATTTCTCTCTCACTTACTCATAGCCCTCTCTACCCTCTTCTTCTCGCTTCAGGATATTGAGAAGGACCTTTGTCAGGAAGTAGAGGCCCATGGGGTATTGGGGCAGGGGGGGTAGAGAGACACAAAGCAACACTAGTGGATCGCATTTCAGAATGTAGGTAAAACAGATGCACTTTTAACTTTTCAGACCGCAGGTACCAAAGAATTTTTGGGTGAAAGAGTGCTGATAGAGTGGCGTTGTAAGGAGTGTAATGAGAGGTCTAAAATAAAGTGTTGCCATGATTTTTTTGGTCTGTCTAGCATGCTAACTGAAGATATTAATAAAATGTTCATTTAGCAATAATTTAACACATTTATAGAATTCAATATTACTGATCCATTCTGCTTCCTAAAGACTGAAGTCAGAAGTCATGAGATTAATTGCAATGATTTAATTTTATTTATAGCCTAATTTTTTTAATCAAAATCATAATTTTGTGGAAAAATGTGTTCATCTCTTTGTCCTTGCAGCATTGTGTACAATACATGCAAAAATAGTTTGTATCTTTTGCAAATTTTCTTTCACAACCAGCATGCCATTTTTTTGTAGGTTAAAAAACTGAATATTTTTATACTAGAAATTGTGATATTTATTGTATAAAGTGCTATACACCTACATTTGAACCGAACTGAAAATGGATTCTTTTCAGTTTTCACATCTTCAGTTTTCTTTTCAGTTTCATATACCTAAAAATGAATAATGATTCAGAAAAAAAAGAACACTTTTAAGACAATACCAAGTAATATTCCAGATAATATTTTAATAAATTGCTTTAGTGCAGAGATAATATAAAAGGTAATTATTTAATTTAAGGGACAACATGGTGTCATTATAATATTGCAAATAATTTTCCGCACACAATATAAATTAGTTGTTGTACATAACAATATGTAGCTGCCTTTATATTTTAGGAAAGTGTTCCCTCGTTATGGGATCATCCTATTTTGGGGTCGTTGCCATCAAAAGTTTGAAAACACTTGCCTTAAGCAATTTTGTGTTTTCTACTAATACTATATTTGCTCTATTGAAAAAGTACTTCAATAAATCTCAGTTCTCAGTGAGTCTCCTCTGATAAGACACTGTAAGCAATGGCAGTAGATCAGTGTCACTGCAGCATCTTAGATTTAGATCAGTAAAGTAAAAGGAGATCAGTACTGAAACTGTAATTTGTTATGTTATGTTATGTTATGAGCATTAAAGGTGTGTGTGTTTCTGTGCTGAATAAATACATGTTGTGTTCCGAGCTGTCAGATGTTTGTGTGGCAGCTGCACAAGGATCTGACAGCCTATGAATCAAAAGCAGCCCTGCACCAGCAGCCATTAATATGCAAACCGAGAAGACGGCTTACGTTTAATTTATATAATATTCCCCAAAGAATCATTATTATTCTTGGATCTTGCCAGCAACATTTGGCCTATAAAGAAATTAACTTTGTCTCCTTGTTAAGTACACCAATGCATCAAGCTATAATCTCTGCAAGAGATGAATCATATTTCATATTATACAAGACGTATGTATTCATATTTCAGATTTTTCTAATTTTTCCTGTCTGACCATCTGTATGTATTAAGTCTCAGTAAGATTAATCTCTTGATCCTATTGGAGTAGGAGGTAGGTGTTTTTCCTAATACGTCTATGAGTAAATAAGACCTAGTATCAGGACATAATCCCCTGCATTATTTTTTATATCTCACGCCAATGTCACAATTTCTATTGTGTGTGTGTGTATTTGAACAGTGGGGGTAGCATATGCCCAGGCATTTCCTGAGAGCAGCATTGTGAATATCAGTGGTGTATGAAATTGCTTGGAATGTCTCCGGATCATAGTGCTAAATCATTTAAAAGCTCCTTCCCCTTGAAAGGGGATCCGTCTTGACAGGAAAGTGTGCATACATGTACGTGTGCATGTGTGAGAAATGAGGGAACTGGAAGTGTTTAAAGAAAGAAAGCAAGGGTCAATGCAATTGTGACCTCTGTCCTTTGCTGCATAACCAGGTCCTTTGTGATTAGCAAATCAGCTTCTCATTCATAACGTAAAGTGGTCGAGCAACAGCATAAGTCTGGTGTCAGTCAAATCTGTTCAAGTCTGGTCTCTTGTTAGGTGTCATGTGCGTATACTAATATTCACATTGCAGTTCGCAGCTCTCAAAGATATACACGTCTTTTAGAAAGCACTTTAGGCATACTGATTAGACTGGCCATTTGCAATATGAAAATGAATTCCTGAGCCCTGCAATTCCTTTCATCTGGGACTGATCTCAGGTCAGGCCCCACAAGGCTCATGCACGCTGGGTAATTCATCCTCCGCATCATCTCAATAATGATACATTTGTAGCCTTATGAGTAGAGATGTATCAGCTGATGGAGCTTTGGATGTTATTAGGAAGGGTTTTGGATCACTTTTGCCCTCTAATCCTACGGATAATTAAGGGGGGCTGTCACCACAGGATTGAATTGTAATTGTTAAGAGCAATTTACGGAATGTACTGTAAGAATTATATGATTATGTGGTGCAATTGTTTTATACTGTGTATATATATACAATGGGTACGGAAAGTATTCAGCCCCCCTTAAATTTCTCTCTCTTTGTTATATTGCAGCCCTTTGCTAAAATCATTTAAGTTAATTTTTTTTCCTCATTAATGTACACACAGCACCTTTTGTAACCTTGGCGAGATCTGTGCCTTGCCACAATTCTGTTTCTGAGCTCTTCAGGCAGTTCCTTTGACCTTATGATTCTCATTTGCTCTGACATGCACTGTGAGCTGTGAGGTCTTATATAGACAGGTGTGTGGCTTTGCTAATCAAGTCCAATCAGTATAATCAAACACAGCTGGACTCGAATGAAGGTGTAGAACCATCTCAAGGATGATCAGAAGAAATGGACAGGACCTGAGTTAAATATATGAGTGTCACAGCAAAGGGTCTGAATACTTAGGACCATGTGATATTTCAGTTTTTCTTTTTTAATAAATCTGCAAAAATGTCAACAATTCTGTGTTTTTCTGTCAATATGGGGTGCTGTGTGTACGTTAATGAGGAAAAAAAATTAACTTAAATGATTTTAGCAAATGGCTGCAATATAACAAAGAGTGAAAAATTTAAGGGGGTCTGAATACTTTCCGTACCCACTGTACATATATATGTTTTTTATGTTTTTGAAAAAAAGTCTTATGCCCACCAAAGCTGCATTTATTTGATTAAAATGCAGTAAAAACAGTAATATTCTGAAATATTAGTACAATTTAAAATAACGGTTTTCTATTTTACATTTTAAAATGTAATGTATTACTGTGATGTTAAAGCTAAATATTTTCATCAGTCATTACTGCAGTCTTCAGTGTTACATAGTCTTTCAGAAATCATTCTAATATGCAAAAATCTTAATTATTCCAAACTTTGTATATCAAGTCAAGTCAAGTCAAGTTTATTTGTACATTGCTTTTCATGATAAAAATCATTGCAAAGCAACTTTACAGCCAATTGTCCAAAACGTTTCTACAATATTTAGTGTTAGTTTATCAGTGGTGACTGTCAGTTAATGTACATATGGCAGAAATGTACGGAAAAATCAATTTAAGACGTAATAAAACAGACGATGAACACTATTAACAGCAAGGTTTTAGCCAGGTTTCAGTCAAGCAGAGTACATCAAAACGATTATCTGTGATCATTTCATTTACAATAACTGCTTTGGGTGAGAGTGATCTAATGTTTAGGAGCCCAAACTTTAAACATTTTTTTTTGTTCATTTATTTAACATTTTTATGGTTTAATCATGATCAGATTTTTTTCTAGATCCTGCATTAAATTTATATTGTGACCTCACTATTCGGGGAACAGACAAAGTCTTTACAGATTGGACAGCACAAGTACTTCTATCATTTAAGCGGGTAGAACACAAGTCATCAGGGCAGTTATTTGAGATTTGACTTAGAGTCCTGGAGATGTTGTCCGACATGAGTTCCGCTCCGAACGTCGTCTTCCGTGGCGGGTGCACCCAGGGTCCGTGGTGTCCCGGCGCCAGGGTGAAGGACATCTGGGAAGATCGCGTCGGGCCTGTGCAGAGAAACACACGGAGTGGAGGTGGTGGGAGAGTTAGCAACGCACTGTATACTTACCTCGGACTTTACATTGAGTTATCGAATTATCGAAAACATACACATTTTTGAACGATTACAATAAAACATTTTTATTATTAGCTAGTAAACAAGTAAAACTACATGTTCTGAACAATTATACTTTAAAGCAGTGTATTAGTAGTTAGTGTGCTACACTCTAAGAAAAGTCTGTAAAAAATAGTGCACAATCTACTGTTAATATGAAGGAATTTTCTGTATTGATTTTTCCACAGGTTTTTTTTACCTGCATTTTTAATTACGCATTGTATTTTGTGTTTTCGGGCTACAGTGCTACAACGGATAATGGATAATGTCCTGGAAAGTTACTAGCACCTTTTCCATTTTTCTACATATTTTTCTTACAGTGTACTAACTCATCAACAATCGCAGGTACAAGCTACTAACAAAGTGTCTCATAAATGAACAATAACAGTATTCAATTATTAAATTATTATTACTATTAAATTAAACTATTGCAAATAGCAGCTAACTTAATTCCTGTGATGTGTGTACTGCTAGGCATCTTTGGTTTCCTCTTTTTGTGTAATTTAAATGGTAAGTTGTGCCTTTTTGAGTCACTTACCAAAAGTTGCCAAATAAATTTTTAAAAATAGCTAAATTTGTTGCTAGGTGCTTTTGGAAGAAAAAGTTGCTAGGGTAAACTGAAAAGTTGCTAAATTTAGCAACAAAATCGCTAAGTTGGCAACACTGAGCGCGGCTCTCCACTCTCTCAGCTGGGTCTGCCTCTTCAACAGGTCGCGGATCTGCTTCTCCACAGCCTCCAGCTCGAGCTGCGAATGTGTCCTCACCTGCACTCAAAGGTAGACACACATCCGCCATTAAAGAAAGTAACAGTGAGTAAAACAATGGTAATGTGTGTGAATAGAGCATGAGTAATGTAAGCGAGATTAGCGGCAACCACGCTGGCGATGCTAGTGGGCTATATGCTAATAGCGGACTCGGGAAGTCAAAATAGAACTAGTGATAACAAGGCGCTCTGATTGTTTTTGTTGTAGAATACGATAGGGAAAATATTCACATGTTATAGAAACGAAAATGATGGTGGATAAAATTGATTTTAAGATAAAATTAGACGACAAAGAATTAACTTGACGGAGCTCAAACTCAAAACACACGGCAGCAACAAACAGGAAGTGACGTCAATCCTCACTGACGATATGAGTATATAATAAATAAATAATAAAATGTATTGTATATAATAGTTTTAAGTGTTCACATTTTTTTATAATTCAAGGCTATTTTATTTATTTTTTTTAGCCCTGCAAAATTATATTATTCATGACAAAATTGATCTTTGTACCTTTAATAACTTTAAAATTTTGCTGGAATGTTACTAGTATCCGTTAAGGTTATTGAACCCCATTAGGAACAGTCTGTGTTGAACACTGTCTTAGTTTATGTGCGTGTTCAAGTTAAGATCTGGCCTGTCAGGCTAATTGATGACTACTGGGTGCATTTCGGAAGCCGAGGGCACGGAAACTCCTCGGGAAAGTCCCTGTTGCGTGTCTCTTGGGCCTCTCATTGAACACTGAAAGACTGGCAGGGACACTTCAACCCTACGTGACTGGGTTACACCCACCCTCCTTCCTTCCTCCCAGCATACATATGGCCTCCTTATGAGCAACAAGGTTAACAGTTGTGTCTTGGGAGTGGCAGTGCCTGCCGTCTGTCTGTCTTGATTCACACATGAATCCTATTTTTGTGTCTTTGTTTCTCTCTCTCACCTCTTTCACTTTACTCAGTCAATCAGACTGAGTAAAGACCTTAATCTAGTTTTCTTTCTGTTGCTTGTAATACGTTTTTTTAAGCCTTTGGGGCCTTCATTTTCATACAGACTTCATGGTGAAGTGCTTGTTCAAATATATACTCGCGCACACACTTTTGCCCAGATCGTGACTCCCGGCTGGCATTCATTAAGGCTTGTAATTGATTGCACATGGCGGCTGAATATGTGATATGTTTATGTTCCCTCACGTGAAAGGTGCGGAGGGGAATTGCCTGGTCGTAGCATTGCTAGCCGTCTCCTGGGGGGACAGATTTCCTGTGCTTGCTTTGCACGCGTGGCATGCTGTTGGCCAAGTGACGGGACAGTGGTGAAGGAAACACCACATGCCAGAAAATAAAATCAAAGCTGACAGTTATAACATGGAAAAAATGGGTACCATCTCCATGTACCTGAGAAAAAAAAAAGGTCACTTGCTATCTTTCCATACTTTTTCCATACCTATAAAATTAGTTTAAGCAAAATCAGAAAAGGTGAAAAAACAAACAAACTGACTTTTCAGAGAGAAAGTAAGGCTGACAGATCAGGTAACTCCTCATACTGGACATGTGTATGCAATTACGCCGTGATGTACACAAACTCTTTGTTGTCTGTGAGATGACGGATGACTGTAAGTAATCGCCACATCTGAAATTTGATCTCCAGAGTTCTTTTGAAACCACATCTGATCTGTATGTCAAAGGACTATCAAAAGATATCAACACTTTTACAGATGTTTTTGGTGAAATCAGATTAGGTATGAATGTGATGGCATGGTAGAAAACTATTATCTTTAATAATAAACCAAGACATTTTGAAAATAGCAAAAAAATATTTATAAAACAACAAGAAATTGTGTTTTACATGTTTGTAATTTAAACATCTATTTTTTTTATAGAGCCTTGCATTTGGAAATATGTATTAATCATGGCCATAAGTTAATAAGTTGTAGAGGCAAATATATATATATTATATATATTATATATATATTTAGTGCTGTCAAACGATTAATCGCGTATAGATAAAACGTTTTTTGTTTGCATAATATATGTGTGTTCTGTGTATATTTATTATGTACATATAAACACATACAGTATATATTTTGAAAATATTTACATGTATTTACATGTTTATATTTATATTCATATTTATATTATAAATAAATATATTTAATATATAAACATAACCTATTTTCTGAACTATATACATGCATGTGTGTGTATTTATATATACATAATAAATATAGACAGCACACATACATATATTATGTAAACAAAAACTTTTATTTTGGATGCGATTAATCGTTTGACAGCACTAGTTTTTAGCATATTATTTTTTTATTTATTGTGACCAAATACTACAGAATTTTAACAACATGAAAATAATAATAAACTTATTTACCATAATTATCAACCAGAATGTTAATACTGGTGCATCCCTAATGTAGACATACATTACTTGTATATTAAACATAGATACATATATTTAAAATATTATTCTGTTTCTCAATTTTATAAAAATATACTAATATGCTAAGTAACTACTGATTGATTACAACTATAAGAAATCAAACACAGAGGTGGTTTGTTAGGAGAATTCATAGGAAAATATAAAAGTTTACATAAAATCATATTCAGTATTTTCTTTTTTACGTTCCTTAAAGGGGTCCTAATATGCTCTTTTACAAAGTCTTGATTTTGTTTTGGGGGTGTACTAGAACAGGCTCTCATACTTGGTTGTTTGAAAAACATTATTTTTCACATATTTTACATTATTTCATCACCTCTCTCTCCCCAGTCTGGCATGAACGGCTCGAATAGTTCCTGTGTCAAATGAAGGCCCGCCTTCTGAAATACGAAATGTGCTGTGATTGGTTAGCTGGGCCAGTGTGTGTTGTGATTGGCAGCACTCGGCGCCTGGTCAGGAAATGTCACACCCCTTACCATAGTCTCCTACCAGCTTCAGTGTATATATATATATATATATATATTGCCATGTGTATTTTTTCTTACCTGCAAGTCATGTGCAGAGCTCCGTACTTTTCCACAGACATTTCCGAAAACTTTAATTTTTTTTTTTAAATGATGTTTGTATATTTTCATATCCTATCCATGCCAACAGCGTTTTAGATTTTTCATTCCAGGCCAGGAGTCAGCAATATTGTGTCGTAAACCTTTTAGTTAAAAAAAAAACAGCATAAAAAAAACTACTATTTATGTGTCTCTGTTATAGCAGTGCAATGATTAAGCAATTGACTTGTCACATGACCTTCATCGACCCTACGACAATTGACCACAACAAACCAGTGTTGGCTGTCGCTTTCAAATTCCTGTCTGTCAAACTCCAGAGTGTTATTTATAAACAGCTGTTGCCATGTGCGAATCTTTGTTTCCATTGTCCATATGCATCATTGAAAGCAGTGTTTTGAAAAGTCTTGGCTTGTTTGTGACCTAAAACACTATTTATATGTGAATGGGAGGCCACAATGCAGTGAAATGTCATATTCTTGTGGATGGGGCCTAAATCATACTGGGAATGTGGCATGACAAATGTGTGGACATAAACTCAAGAAGTGATATGAAACCCAAATTAATATGAAAATGAATCTCGTGGATGTCTGTGTGTGTGAGTTCTCCATACCGTAGGTGAGAATGAATAGTTTTCAGAACCTGTAACCTCTCTTCTCCTGCAAGTAATCTCCTCAGAACCCTGTAATCCTGGGCGCATACAGATGCCGCGACGGGAATATTGCTGTTCATATTCTTAATCTGCTCTCAAATGCCTTTCTGTTCCCCCTGCTCGCCGTGTTCTGCGGGGAATTAAGTGTACTACACAGGATTCATACAGAGGTAGACATCCCGTCTCGCTCTAAAATCCAGCCGAGAAGGAGGTCGCGATGGAGCTTTAAGGAACTGTCGTGCTCACGCTAGGCCTCTGATGCCGTATTTCTCATAAACAGAGCATATGAAAGTGTGGAGGTAGAGGAGAGAAAGACAAGGAGGAAACTGAAAGCACTGGCATGATGAGTGCCTGCATGGGAAATCTAAGGAGGAGTAAAGCTGGTTTAAGTTGACCTGGTTAAGCTGCGTGCCCGTTTCATGTGACAGAGAGAGACAAGCCTGCACACCTCAGTGAGAGGTTGAATATTATGCATTAAAGGCTTCTGTAGACAGGTAGACAGATAGAAAGACTCAAGCAGGCAACATGCAGGGCCTCATCAGTAGGTAAGATATCACGACACAGCCTGCTGTAAAGCTTTGAGTCTGTTTGAGAACCTTTCCATTAATCACCCTTATGATTTTCATGACATATTATTATGCACGGTAATGTTAACAACATGTGTTATGCTAATCTGTCTCGTTCATGTTCTTAGTTTGAAGTTTTTGTGTTTTTGAAAGCTTGTAAAAATGATTGATAAACAGTTGATAAAATTGAATCTGTTCAAAAAATTGAGCCCATTCACACCAAGAATGATAACTATAGAGACAACTATAATGCTAACTACAGTATATTAACATCCACACCAACGGATGACAACATTCTCTTTATTATAAGCATGCATTGCAGTTTTGTTGCCTGCTGCTTTAAATGGTCAAGCTCAACGATCCTTCCTCTGTGTTGTTATTGTTATAGCTGTGATGTGAACTCCCCTATTCTCATAGAATTAGAATGTTTATTAAAATTTTTTAGTTATCGTCTTTGCACGCAGTTTTTGAATGAATCATTCAAGTTGAATCATTTAGCAGCTTACTCGTGGAGAAAGTCATATGTTTTGTTTCTAAATGAATCACTGTGTTCGAATGAAGAAGTTGAATAAATGATTCAGTGACTCATTAATAAAGAATTTTTCGCCTAAATTTATCTACTGGCGTAACAATTGTAACATGCAGAAACAGTCTTTTTAGCCTCTTTAGCCTTACATTAAGAGATTGTTACAGATTGTCCAACCTCTAGTTTAGAATAAACAGTATAATTAATAATTTCTAAACATCTATTAGAGGGCATTGAGTTTATTTGGTAAATTTTCTCAACCAAAACCACCTATGGTTTATTTCATTTTCTTTATTTTCTTTATCCACTTTTTATGGATTGAGCATGCTCTTGTGAAAATGCTGCCAGTCAGTGGGTGCTCTCTCTCTGTGTGTGTGTCAGCAGGTGAGGCCTGCGTACCAGTGGAGTGTAAAATGTGCCAGTTGGATTGACACCCGAATGACAGATACCAGTGAAACTCACTCTCGCCTCAGTCACCTGAGATTATTCTCAAGGAGCTGAAGCTATACAAAACATTATCAATGGCTGCACTCATGGATTGCCATGATCTGTTTTTTTTCTTTTGTGTTGCCATTTCTGCCCCACCCCCCCTTATTCAAAAAAACATGGAAGGGCTAAAATGTAGTGAAGGGAAGATTTTTCTGTGCTGTTTCATGAAGAAACACTCCCTTCAATTATAAATGTATTGAGAGAAGTCTGTTCAACTCTCCGAGCGGAACTAGGGGGCGATGGTGTGTGATGAAATTCATTCTTTTGAGACGACATGCTGTACATTTGCATGTGATGCTTTTGTGTGAAAGCGTGTGTGTTAATTCTTCTAAAAAAAACCCCATCCCATCTCACAATCCTCAGCCCTGCAGAGCTAGTTCAGTGAACAGTAAATGGAAAACGGTTGGTTTGGTTTGTGTGTGTGTTTTGTTTATATTGGACGTGTTTTATTTTTTCCTCCCTGCTATGAGCCACACTTCTCAAGTGCATCCACTTAATTTTCTCTGTCCCTATTTCGACGCCTCCCATGGAAAATGCTGATTAGTCTTTTACTTTCTATCCCCTTCTTCAGGTCACCTTGTAAGGAGGGTCGTCTGGCGGGTGGGTGCGTGTTGGGGGGAGGCAGCCAAGTGCCACACACACTCCTTAAGACTTATGAGTGCATCATAACCTTGACCAAGACAATCTGTTCAACGACACTTAGCGAAGATTCCTCATGATGTGCCTCAGAGCCGCTGGGACTCGGCTCTTCTGTTCTTTCTGTGCGCTATCAGCTCGGCGCCAGATCGCTGGCCATACCACACAACGACCATTACTCCATTTGCAAGATAAATCTCGACTGCTGTGTCAAATCAATCACAGCTGTCATTTCATCCACTCAGACCACAGCACTAAATTGAATCCTTTTTGCCCATATGCATTCCAAATAGTCATCAATTCTCCGCTGTGTCACTTTTCACCCCCTTGCTCGCTCTGCAGAACTCTCTCTCTCTCTCTCCCCCTCCCTCTCTATATCACTCCACCTTCTCTCTCGTGCATTTTTATGAAGCACTGGAGTGTAACACTGTTTAATATTATACATTTGCCTTTTTCTTTAGGTTTTGACTCCTAATGGCTAGTTAAAATGAAAACGCTGTAATCATTTACTCACTGTCATGTCATTCCAAACCTGTACTTTCTTCTGTAAAACACAAAAGAAGATCTTCTGAAAATGTATCTGTGTATTTTCGTCCATAAACAAGGAAAGTCAGTCAGGTCTATGCTGGACTCTTTTTACTTTCATTCTGTGAAGAAATCTTGAAATCTTTCAAAATATCTTCTTCTGTGTTTTACAGAAGAAATTAATTAATTCAGGTTTGGAATGACATGAGGATGAGTAAAAAAAATACAGAATTTTAAATGAACTATCTTTTTAATAACTTTTGTTTGTTATTGTATAAACATTTGTTTGATGTTTATGCAACATTTTTACAACATTTCCTGTATTACGTGAAATTATCATGGTTCATTTTTAACAAAAGAATCATTAATGTAAGTGTATTTACAGTAAGTCCTGCATCAGTCAGTACTCCCTAAACTTTCCATCTTCTTTCCTAAGTACAATAATATTAAATTTTTTTTATCTACATTGTGAAGGTTTTTACTCACCAGCTCATTGTTGTTGTTAATTCTTCCAAGTTTTTTTTCTTTTCTCGGTGTCAATGCCAGGGCAGAAGTGGGTGTTGCCTGTATAGTGTAACAATGTGAAATGCAAAAAAATAAAGATAATAATCCAGAGCCATTACCTACATGCGCTATATTTATAAACAAGGCACAAGTTATTTTAGAAATGAGGTAATTAAGCAGTTCCAAAATGAACCCAGCCCCCGCTCTGAGCGCTGTCATTTGCATGCCTTTGAATATGCTGTGTGTCTCTAAGGGGGTTTCCTGCTGATGAGATTCTCAACGCCATGCCGTCTTTCTTTCAAACACTGCAAATAAACAAACAAAAGTATCCTGGATGCCAGACTGCTCTTTCTCTCTATCTCTTTGTAAATGACCTACTGCCCCGATCCTGCCTGAAAAGGACATTTCCCTGGTCAGAAAAAATAAAAATAAAATCCTTGCTCATTGCTCATGGTGATTAGAAAAGAAGAGACAGAGGAAAAACAAGAGAGAAGTTGAGTCACAGATCTTTTCTTTTAGTCTTAATTAGAAAAACCATGCATCAGCAAGGCAGTGCCTCTATTCATTAAGCTGATTAGAGACATGACAAATGAATAAGAGAATAAACAAGGTGTCAGCGGAGAGAGGGAGAGATGGATGACTTTTGGTCTGAAGAGAATGGAGAGGTACAGTTAACCCTGGCTCTGGGCCAAGGCCTGTAGTCTCCTTTTCTCTCACCTCACCCCTCGGGCCTAACTCAACCCGACACACCCTGCCCCGGCTCCTGACCCTGCCTCCACTTCCATTTATTAGAAAATCAACACCCTTAAAGGGAAAAGCACACACAGCTTCATCACTATGCATCACGGTACCCTCAACCGCCGCCTCGTTTAGCAAAAGGGTGAGCGAAATAATAAAATCATCATTTACAAGCTATTTCAAAGATGGGTTTAATTGCTTTTTTTGGACCTGTGCTGGATGTAATACTCAGAGTTCAGATGAATGAGTGCAAGAGAATGTGTAGCACTTGTTGTGAAGATGTAATTATGAATTAGACACGGTGAAAACAGCTGCCGTATTTGAAGAGAGTCGATTAAATGCCGATTGTGCACAATGCTCCGTTAAATTCAACCCGGCTCCTTTCAGAACTAGAGCCAGCCGGGCTAATGGGCTCATTCAAGTGTTTCACCACGAGTGAAAGAACCAGTGAGTGAGAAGGAGAGAGAGAGAGAGAGAGAGAGAGAGAGAGAGAGAGACAAGGAAGTGGAGAGATTGTGAGATCATTGTGAATTAAGAACTATTAAAGACTTCAAAGGAGATATCATTTAAGATAGCACTACTTTTTCTTTCTCTGAAAACTGGACGCAAAATATGCAGGATTGAATGGTGTAATGGAGATAAATAGTTTATTTTTCTTTTACAAAGATTAATGTGGTTCTCCTCATCGCCTTTCATTCATCCATCTATCCACCCAACTTTTGAGCAGACTGGCTTTCATTAAGAAAATATATAAATAAAAAAAATAACAACAGGTTTTTCAGTTACTGGAGTCGAGCGGCACACTGGCTAAACAAAGATATTCTGGCAGGAACCAACCAGACAAGCAGAGATTATACATTACCTCAACATGTGATTTAATAACTCACATTTTCTTTTATTGTATTTCTATTTTCATTCTACTCCTTTCCGGAGCTTAGGCGCTCGCTAGCTGTTTAATAGTCAGAGAAAGATGCGCTTCTTTCCACAGACAGTGTTAACAAAGACGTCCAGAATGAGGTCGGTGTGCTAGCTGCAATACAGAGAATCCTCAATCAGAAGACTTGAAATTGGATTCCTAGTTCACTTCATGGAAAGCAGCAGAACATATTAAATCATTTTCTTTATTGGATTAAATTAATTATGGAGAGACTGCATATTAGATATAAGCTAAAAGGGCTTTTAATGTGCTCAATGAGAGCCTTCAGCCTTTCTTGGAATATAGGCATAAATCTATCTCTACTGCTTATTACAGTCTGTTCCTTTCCACTGCCTGCCTTTATTCAAAGTATTAGTCATTTCTTCAACACAATATATGCCCTTCAAATTCTTAATCTAGCTTCCGCTGTTCTCCAAACACAGACAAATATAAGCAGACATACGTGCACACATGCAGTTTTTCTTTATTTACGTGTTGGGCTTTAAACTAAGGTTGCGGTACGGGTGGTCGCACTTTGGTCACACTTGTCACTGACCATTCTTCATGTTAAATTGATATTTTTTAACCTCCTGGGCAAAGCCGGCACTGTTTTGGTTGCAGTGACCATATCATCTTTTGATGTAGGACTCAAAGTGAAAATCTCATACTTAGGGATTTGTCAATGATGTCATCACAATTCAGATGCTGAGGGATGATTGACGAGCATAACAATCTGTGCAGGTAATTAAAATGCCAGTCATACTTAACCAGCAAGAAGTAAAAGGGTCAGAAGAATTTTTAGCTGAAACAAAATCCAACCAGAGGGATTGACTCCTTTTAAAGTGAATCTCGCTTTCACCAAAATCATTAGAGAGATAGATGACACCTTGTGTAGATGTAGATGTGCATAATAAAGGAAGAGAAGGGAAAAAAAGGCAGTTTTTAGTTTCAGTTTCATCCTCTCTGTGATAGTCATAGTATCAAACTCTCAGTATACACATTCTAGAGATGCTATTAAAAGAACCAATGTTCGGTTTTGGCCCTCGGCAGCAGCTAGTTGTAGTATCACACCCAGAGCTCGCAGAGAGCGAACACAAAAAACATTTTTTGGAAAGGAGGTTATACCGACTAATTGATTCTCATTCTTCATTACACTGTAGTCAAAGTTACACAAGCACTATGAAAGTCAGATTAAGGCACAGAGGCAGGGCAGAATAAGGGCATTGATATAAATCTGTCATTTGGATATTCCCCATGGTGCTTTGCTCCTTAGTGCAACTAAATAACTTCTAAGCCCTCTGGGGTTAAGACCTAAACAT
>NW_015505537.1:975925-977682 GCF_001515645.1 Sinocyclocheilus grahami | reverse complement strand
AATTACTTTGTTTGGCCTTCCAAAAGAGGACGATATCGCTTCGTCATGCCTGGAGCTGATCCGTGCTGGTCGCTGAGGAAATACTTCAACTTCGCGCTGTCGATCGCCGGATCGGCTTTCACTGCGGACGAAGCGGAGTCCAGCCTGGGGTCGTCACATGTGGTTGCCGCAGGCATCACAATATGGTAAGGGACGTAACATTTCCGTCACACGCTTGAGGAATTCGGCCAATCACAACGCACTGGATAGCTGGCCAATCAGAGCACACCTCGCTTTTTCAGAACGATGAGCTTTGTAAAAATCGACGCATTTCAGAAAGGAGAAACAATAATGTACAGTATGTGAAAAATAATGTGTTTTTTGAACCTTAAACCGCATAAACACATTTCATTACACCAAATACACAAAATAATGTTCGTTTTAGCAGCATCATATGACCCCTTTAAAATCTACTCATAACCACCATAATAATATAGGTGGCACAATAGAAAACCACATCATGAATAAGAGTTCATTGAAAGTGACCTGTCTGTCCATAAAACAAGGTCAATACACATGTATAGATGGTGCACAGGTCATATACACACCATCAGGGTAACACATGACACTAAAATAGTGCAATAAAAATATAAATAAATAGTAAAAAATGCAACACAAACCACCTTAATATACTTACAGCAAAAATAAAAAGCACATTATGTGTCACGCAGGGACTTCTGGGAATGTCCTTTTACTGTTTTTCACATTAAATTACATGATAATTTATAGTTTTATATGAAAAAAACCCCCAATATATTTGACTGTATTCTTGAGTAAAATTACATTTAATATGATTTTAACATGTAATTAACTGGTTAACAAGTTTTTACTGTAGCATTTTACAGTTTTTTTCTCTACAAATTATAGACTCGGATCGGCTTTCACTGCGGACGAAGCGGAGTCCAGCCTGGGGTCGTCACATGTGGTTGCCGCAGGCATCACAATATGGTAAGGGACGTAACATTTCCGTCACACGCTTGAGGAATTTGGCCAATCACAACGCACTGGATAGCTGGCCAATCAGAGCACACCTCGCTTTTTCAGAACGATGAGCTTTGTAAAAATCGACGCATTTCAGAAAGGAGAAACAATAATGTACAGTATGTGGAAAATAATGTGTTTTTTGAACCTTAAACCGCATAAACACATTTCATTACACCAAATACACAAAATAATGTTCGTTTTAGCAGCATCATATGACCCCTTTAAAATCTACTCATAACCACCATAATAATATAGGTGGCACAATAGAAAACCACATCATGAATAAGAGTTCATTGAAAGTGACCTGTCTGTCCATAAAACAAGGTCAATACACATGTATAGATGGTGCACAGGTCATATACACACCATCAGGGTAACACATGACACTAAAATAGTGCAATAAAAATATAAATAAATAGTAAAAAATGCAACACAAACCACCTTAATATACTTACAGCAAAAATAAAAAGCACATGATATGTCACACAGGGACTTCTGGGAATGTCCTTTTACTGTTTTTCACATTAAATTACATGATAATTTATAGTTTTATATGAAAAAAAACCCCCCAATATATTTGACTGTATTCTTGAGTAAAATTACATTTAATATGATTTTAACATGTAATTAACTGGTTAACAAGTTTTTACTGTAGCATTTTACAGTTTTTTTCTCTACAAATTATAGACTTTTTTTACATAGTTACATTCTGTTTGTTACAAGGGCATTTCAAT
>NW_015505537.1:975064-975404 GCF_001515645.1 Sinocyclocheilus grahami | reverse complement strand
TATAATCACTGTGTAATCTGTCTGTGTGCCAGGGGAGGGTGGAGCGAAATCCCCTTATACAACAATATCACGCCAAGATCACAAACTCTCTCTACTTTCTTTGGTAATGAAAAGCTGTGAGGTTCTTCAGTGAATGTCAAGCCATTGCTCTTTGGCAGACGAAGACACAGACTTGAAAGTGTGATGTTTGCTCCAGATTCGAAGAGGAGCACAGTTCCTCCATTTAGATGTTGTGATCACAAAGTTTGTTTGTGGTTTTGTTTGAAGCTGCTTTGTACATTTGTCTCTTGCCATTCTGACATCTGTAAAAACCTCATTGATGTGACTGGAGAAATGTAGG
>NW_015505537.1:966025-973669 GCF_001515645.1 Sinocyclocheilus grahami | reverse complement strand
GGCCATACCACACAACGACCATTACTCCATTTGCAAGATAAATCTGGACTGCTGTATCAAATCAATCACAGCTGTCATTTCATCCACTCAGACCACAGCACTAAATTGAATCCTTTTTGCCCATATGCATTCCAAATAGTCATCAATTCTCCGCTGTACATTCATTGTTTGCTTTGACAGCTGTGGGTCATGGGGTTGATTGTCTTGATTGAGTTGTTTGAACACAAAATATTTATTCTAAAATTCTGTTTTAGCTTTAAATACACTGTAAAATTAAATTTGTAAAAATAGGGCACAATGCACTGTATTAATATGAAGGAATTTTCCATAATTATTTTTTACAGGTGTTTTACCTGTATTTAGAATTTTGCACTTGATTGCATTGTATTTTAGGGTTAACAGAACCCTGTTTTTTTCACTGTTATAGTTCATTAGATTGTAGTTCGGTTAATTAGTTGTTAGATGTAAATCATAGCCATTACATCTGTTTTTTCGGTCACCTCTCTACCTGTATGTGAAAAGGATTTGCATGTTCTGAGTTGCATATTGGACTGTTTGCCTCTGGCATATTGATGTGATAACACCAATAAAATAATTAGCACCATTAGCTAACTTTTGGTATAGATTTCTGCCCTGTCCTGGTTTAGAGAAAGAGCAGCCATCTAGAAAAGTTCACAACACCATCTTAGGCTCTGTGATGTCTTGAGAGAGAGCTCCACTCTTCTCTTTCTGTTTTTGTTTTTATGCAAAACACTGAGATGGGAAGGAGTGACACACAAACACATCCAAAATGGGGAAAGACCTCAGTATTGTACTGCCTCACCCATGGCCTAATTAAAATTCACACAGAGGCCGTCTCGCTTTTGTTCCCTTAGTACAGCAGTATTGTTCCTCAGGAGTGAGCGGCTCCAGCAGCGCTATACTAACCCTGCTAGCGTTGCACAGCTGCCCTCTTCTCTGGAGATTTAGCCTACTTTAGCCTCAGACTGACAGAAATAGGTTGTCTCTTTCAAAAAGGGAACTATCATCATTACTCTACTGAATGGAGTAGCCTGTTATACAAACACACATCAAACACACACACATCGCCTTGAATCAGTCTTTGTCTCCTGCCAAAAAAGTGTCATATCCACAGAAATCCCTGGAATTGGACTATATAGGTTAATTACTTGCCATTTTTTCAAAGAAAGCTCTTATTTTCCAATATAGAGCATAAGAGATTTCTCTCACTCTTTCTCTTTCTCTTTCTCTTTCTCTTTCTCTTTCTCTTTCTCTGTCTTTCTGTTTCTTGTCAGATAATTCTGATTCTCTTGTTGTGTTTTTTTTGGTTTTGTGTATGTGCGTTAGAGGGAGAGAATGGAGTGGAGGCGGGGTAAGAATGAATCAGACGTCTGAAGTGGTCTTTCCTTCACCGCTTGATTCTCATTCACCTCTGCATATCCGTGTCAAAACAAACCGACCTTTTAAAGCCTCCGCTGGCTTTGAAGTGATTGAATCACTTTCTCTCTCCCTCTCTTTCCCTTTACCTTTCTCTCACTCTACGAAATGAACAACCATGCATTGCCCGCAGGCCTTTTTGATGTCTGCTGATTTTTCCCTGTTAATTTGGTTATATTTGCACACATTATCTTTTAGTGGGAAGCTCAATTCACTTCAGAGATAGGGGGGAATATGACATATAAGTATTTAATTATTTGAGTTTTTTGTATATTGTTTTCTGATTTTTGTTTATATTAATACATTATTTTATTATATTATTTTTAATTATTTTTTGTTTATTTGTCAGTATTTTATTTATTTAATTACTTTTATTTTAGTTTATTGTTTGTTTTTTATATTTTAATTATTTTATAAAATATACAAAAAAAGTAATAACGTTAATCTATTTTATTTTGTTATTTATTGCACATAATGCAACTTTAACTCTCACAATGTGACTTTGTATTCACATGTGACTTTGTAATGTAACTTGCATTGCAACTTAAACTTTAACTCACAATTACCTGATTATGTTTTGCTCTAATGTGGAACTGGGCTTTTGGACAATGGAAAGACCAATTGTGGACTAATAAGGATAAAAAAATAATACATTCATTAACTTGTTGAAAAAAAAAAGAAATAGAAAAAAGGACTGGGGTTGACAGTGTTTGTATCATCATTCATGTATTATCATATCATTTCACCCATCGTAATTTGCGGGGACAAACAAGTTCTTATTTCAGTGCTGTCATATTTATTCAATTTGTAATGAAGAAATTGAGAATCAGTACAAATGTACAGGCCTGTCTGTCTCAGTTACTGGGAGTGATGTTCCCTGTCCCTGTGGTCCCTGTAAGGGGAGCTATTTCTAAACAAATAGAGAAGGTCTGAGAGAGAAGGATGGATAGAAACACAGATCCTTATTGAAAATATTCAGGAATATTAACCACACAATAATACCAAGCTCTTCCTCTTGATGCAATCTGCCCAGATTGTGGGTTTGTGTGACTTTGATTAAAAGAGAAGGGGGGCATCAGATCACTAAGCCCAGGGGAGCATCCCTTATTTTCTCCCAGTGGCCTCCTGTGACCCCTACCACACACAAGGAGCATCAGTGTCTCCAGACGGAAAGTTTCAAATCCTTCGCAGGACTCCTAATCCTTGTGCGAGTGTCTTTTCCTTTTCTTCATCCTCTTCTTTTACTTTGCCACTTTCACTTTCGTCTCAGCAGATTGCGGAGATGACTGCTATTTTAGGGTCAGCGTGTAAAAGAGCAGCTGAGATGCCGTGTGGTGAAGGACAGAGAGTTCCACAGAAATCGCTGAGGCCTTCATTCAAGAGCCACCAAAGTTTGTTGGTTTAATGTATAACACCTTAACCCAACCTAGGATGTTGAAGATGGTCACCAGTATGTTGTAGAGTTGAATAGAATCTCATCTTCAAGTGCACAGCTATTAAAGTATAGTTCAAAAAAATGAAAATTATGTCATAATTTAATCCCCCCCATGTTGTTCCAAACCTGTATGACTGACTTTGGTGAATTTTTGAAGAAAACTGTGGCAACTAATGTGACTCGCCTAAAGCCATACAATAGATTCATCTGAAAAACAGGACAAGGTGTAAGTATTTATCTAAGTGCATTTAAATCTATTTAAATAAGTCTACTTTTAGACTTCAATTTTAAGTCACTCGTTTTCAGAAGAGTTAGAATATACAGTAGCACGTCTTGTGGACCACATTTATTATGCTTTTATAAATGTGTGTGTGTTGTTTGTCCTTATTCAAAAGACTGGCCATGATATTCTTCAAAAATGTACCTTTTGTGATGAAAGTTACATGGTTGAGTAAATGATGACAGAGGGAGCTTTCATTTTGGGGTGAAATATTAATTTAATTCGCTGTCATTCAGTGTCTCCACCTCTGTGTGCATGCATGGGACGCCTGAGCACCGAGAGACATCAAGAGACATGTTTCTCTCTCGCTGAGAAAACTCCCTTTTTTCCTCCTCCCAGGATTCTTTTTGTCTCCTGCTCTGTCGTGTCTTTCATTAACCATTCACCAAGAGAAGTGTCGCGTTTAGCAGAGCTTTGTCCTTGTTTGCCTGGAGGAGGGAGTTCAGTGCTATCACAGGACACCTTTCACATGCTCACTGACTGCAGTCAGTCAAATCAGTGTGTGCATTTGTGTGCATTTGCATGTGTATGTACATTTACTTCCAGAAGCTATGGAACAAGTTAGTGAGAATGAAGAGGGTGAGATTTAAACTATTAGCATTGTAGCATAAGGCGGGTGAGGTCACCTGTGTTCTTTTTTATATGGCATCCAAAATATCAAACTGTGATGATGTGTTGATTATATATAATACATTTTCATATTGTTTGCATTTACATTAATGCAGAATTTCAGTTAATCTTTAATTCACTAATAATTTAACACTATTAAATAATTTTTCAGAAATCTGAAAATCAATATTCATATTTCATACTGTACATTATAATATTGTGATAACTAAATTCACTTGTCATATTGAAAACAATTGAATTTAGTGTTCTATTTTTATTGGTCATAACATGAAAATAATTATCAGTATAAATTGTTATATTTTAAAGGTGCTGTATGTAGGATTGACACCGAGTGGTTGAACTAGGTATTGCAGTCCAAATTCAAAATATTGGAGAGTGTTTTTTTCACCTGGCCCCTCCTCCTCAGACTTGACGCACACACAGGTTGCCGGATTGACGACACCAACAGGAACGAGCGCACTTGACGATGAATGAAATGAAATACGCTCTGTTTTCCGCCAACTGGCAACCCGGGGTGACGAAATACAATTGAGTAAACTGGCAGTGGGCGGAACGCACATTTTCAAAGGAGAATAACTGACTGTAGCATTGTTTTTCAGATAAACAAGTATGTTAACTTAGCATGTTTCTTAAATATCTGCAAACATATTATGGTATTTTTATGCTTTAGTAGAGTCAAAAACTTACATACAGCACCTTTAAAGGAAAACAATTCCACACGTTGATATGATTCTTTAGGGTCTTAATGAAAAGTCTGTAACATAGTTTGGTAGAAAATTCTCAATGGTAGTGTAAAAAACACCTTTTTTATCCTGTCAAAAACAGCTCTTTTCAGAGCACGCAGTTTTGTAGCATTTTCCTTTAAATGTTAATGAGCTCTGCTGACCCCACCCCCTCTTCCGAGCTGCTCTCTGAGGGACTGTTTTAATTAGCACATTATTAGGAAAGGCAATTTGCAAAAAACCTTACACTCACTTCTTCTGTTGATGAAGCTGGATCATGAATGATTCGCGCAAACATAGATGCTTTTATGTAGATCGGGGGCGCATTCTCTTCAAAAACAAATGTGATCCACTGTGTCTTCAACGGCTCAGATGTCGGAAGTAAATGATGACTGCTATGTTCATTATTACATCCAACAACAGAACACCTCAATCACTTAGGAGTCATTCTTGTCTACATCTGCTCCGGCAGTGAAACAATGGCAGACTGATGACAGCTCACTCAGGGCGGGTCTAAGGTAAGACGCCAGTCCAGTCTGTGCTGAAACGCTACTGTCAATCAAACTATCGTGGGAGGGGCCTGTTTTTGTGACGTCACACAGACAGGCATCTGAGATCGGCTTGATTTGAGAAAGGGGTAAAGATATGAGCAGATAAAAAAACACTGGGTGGATTTTTATCATTATATGGTGGTTGTGTACACACACTGCCAACACACATTTCAGTTCAAACAACTTGTAAAAGTGCATGTAGCATCATATGACCCCTTTAAATAATTATGCATTGATGCCTACAGTATGTTCAAACATTTAACATTTTATCCTGATTATCTCTGCTTTTTGGGATGGTAGTTCATTCACAAAAATAGGCATTAAGACTATATATACAGCTATCAAAACAATACATTACTTTATGTTCTGTGTTGCTTAACAAGAAATCTAATGTTGACTTGATGAATTTATTGGCTGAGTGAGGCATTTTGCGTCTGCTGAACAAACTAATTCAAATTGCCAAAGCAAAGTAGAGTTACTTAGGATTATTAAAATAATAGTTGAGAGAAATAAAAACCTGAATGCATCAAGTTGCCTTGGATTTTTTAAAAACTTTTTCTCAGCAGTTTATTTTTTTTTCTTGATTTTCTTGTCAGATTTTCAGATGTCTCAGTCATACATCTGTAGTTAGAGTGAATAATTTCTGTACTAAATGTCAAAGTAAATATGTTTGACTACTTCATGACTCTGAGTCCAGCAAAATAAATCAATTCATCCCTTGAGCCTCGTAAAAGCTCCAGTAGAGGATGCTGCTTAATGAGAACTTTTTCTTGAATTTATTGTTGCGAATATCATCTGACATACTCCATAACAGCTGTTAAAAAGGATTTATCTTGATTGGACATCTTTGCACTTTGTTCCCGCATTAAGATTTCTAATTCCTGTTTTAATTATTTCTAATTGCAGCCAAAATGGTCAATGGTCACAGAAGACTAGATCAAGGCCAAGACCAGCTTAAGATTCTCAGTTGCTATGGCCTCTTTTAAGATTTGATAAATTTAATTTTGGCAACAGACCTTGTGTTTTTTAAGCTAATGCCAATCATTAGATTCCAGACACTGCACTTTTTTTTTTCAAGAAACTTGGTTAATTTGATATTATAAGAAATTATGTCCCATTAACTACTGTTATTACACCCTGATATGATGTTTATCCAAGAATAATACTTTGGATATACATTAGAAAGGAAAATATAACCTCACAGGCAGAGTTTGTAGGTTAGTTAGTCCAGATTTATGTGTTTGCTGAGCAAATAAAATAAGGAGTGAAGTAATGTAATTTAAGACTAAATGAAAATGGCCAGGGTTTGGCTCAGACTTCTATTCGCATAATTAGGTATGAGTCAGGCAAGACTTCTGTGAATGAGAAATGCAGTTGTTTTCATAAATTAAATTATGAAGAAGATTTCTAGAGGATCTGATGGTGTGCTGACTGAACAATGACACAAATGTCTCATTAAGAATCCGAGACATGCACACACACACACACACACACACACACACACACACACACACACACACACACACATTTTATAGATTTATGCAGATGTCTACACATATGCAGATTATATTCACTCATGCCTCAAGTGTTCTCCATCTGTACCAGCAGCCATTTGTCAAATAACCTCTTAATTGTTCTTAGACGTTTAATCCGAACTATTGTCCCTCATTTGCCATTCTTTCCTCCCCATTTTAAGTCGCTTCCTCTTCTTCCAGAACACTCGCCTCTCTTTAGTTTTTGTCCATCTTCTTAGCTTCGACCGACCCACCGACTGGGCGGGTCACATGGAGTGTGGTCTTTTAAAGCCTGCAGAGATTCACGCCTCTCAAGATGGGTTCGTCCAATGAGGAAGGCTGAACTCCCAAGCGGGAGGTTGGAAATACTGAGGATTTTGTCTGTAAGCATGGTATTTTGCATATGTAATTCACTTGAGTGTTGCTGCAGAAATTAGTAATGATTCTTAGAACATCCATATGTTGCAGAGGTATCAGCATGTAATATGCACTCTCAGTTAGATCATCCGAAGATGAATTCATAGATACTAGACATGGTAGAGTTACTTATATGTATGAGTGGTTTATCGTAAGCATGAATAAAAATAGTCTATAATACAACAGATTAAATACAACACAGCAATAATATACACAATGGCCTGAAGAAAATGGGTGTTCATTCAAAGAAGGTTTTCCTATGAATTAATTAGTAGAACAGTCCATTTCTCCTGTGCATTTGTACCCCTTGTTTCTGGAGAAAGCAGAATGAGAGCCGGCTCGCATTCCACAAGGTTGTAAATGTATCGGGTTACCATGAAACCAGGGTCTTGTTCGGCGTCCTGGGGTGTTACAAAGTATTTGTGAAAGCTAGCTAACAAAATATATATTGTGTGTTGGAGTAGTCCAGACGCTACATATTTGTAGTCACACCAAAACTATGTCTTCTTCAACCACATGACAAACAAGCTGAATAACTTTACAAAAATCAATGCAATCACATGCAGTGATGACACTGCAATACCTTACAATAATTTTCTGCTTAGCTTAAATATTGCTTGGCTTGTGTTGAGTTTTTGGAGGGTTATGACTTTATTTA
>NW_015505537.1:965567-966015 GCF_001515645.1 Sinocyclocheilus grahami | reverse complement strand
TTTTTTTGCTAATGATGCTGTGCTGGCATTGGTTACTGTTCTTCCATAACATGTAAATACAATTTGTCTTGGCATTCTGTAGTACTAAAAAAATAAATAAGCAAACTTGAAAAATGAAATTGGCACAGTCCCGTGGCCATTGGGTTTTGAGTTACTGTGCCATATATATTTTAAGTAAAAAAAGAAGGCTTGGAAGAAAATATGTAATTGTCATTATTGTGTGTTCTTCAGTGTCCAGATTCCTATTCATGGCCTGTCTTTCTGTGGACCTTGTTAAAAAACTGGATTACCAAACACACTTTAGCAAGAGAAGATAATCTCTAACTTAAGACATTTGTGCAAGAATTCCCATTTTAGCCATTAAAAGTCCTGCTACCTAATGGTATGTTTGTACAAAATTGTATACACTGATTGTTTATATAATCTATGTTTATAGTGTATAATTACT
>NW_015505537.1:954951-965309 GCF_001515645.1 Sinocyclocheilus grahami | reverse complement strand
GTGTGTGTGTGTGTGTGGAAACTGGAGATTCTGTCCGTAAGTGTGAGTTTGTCTTAGAAGCAGTAAGAGCTTCAGTGATTTAGTTTGTCTTTGTAGAGTGGATATACTTTCACTAAGTGTATGTGTGTGTGCTTGGGGAGATTTGGTGACTGTGTGAAGCCCCTCTTTAGTGGAACATTGCCTGTGTGTGGAGTTTGGTTGTAGTGGATGGCAAGTCCAGGACAGAACAGCCTTTCATTCACACCCAGAGTGGGGCTCCAACCTGCAATAAATGAACATTCGATCTCCTTGAGTTTCTGTTTCGCTCTCACTTTGATTTTCTCTCTGTCTCTCTCTCTCCAATTACCCACTTTGTTCAGGATACAGGTCAGATGTCCATGCATGACCTGACGTGTGGATGGAGAGAGGAGAAGGAAAGTTAGGAATTCACAAAGAAGAGCTGTGCATATGTTCTGCAGAAAAAAACAAAACAAAAAACACTACACTTGGACTTTTAGTAGGCTTTAGATTCAAGGGTACTTTTAAAAGTTTAATTGAAACAACTCTATTCACTGTGAAATTAGTTCTGTGTTGAGAGAGGGAGTAGCTTCAGAATGATGAAAAAGAGTGGCTCTGATTATCCCCATAAACAAGCAAGTCTAAGTCTAAATTTCATTTGGCTTGGGGCAGAATCATCCTGCCTTGCTTCCTGGTGTGTGTATGTGTTTAACACATGACACTGAAGGAAAACTAAAATGTGTTTTTCTGTGAGTGCCCCTTTTCTTCTCTGTTCTCCACTGGTTTCCCACTGTGAGATTGCTTGTATTATTGTCAGTAAAATAAAGCAACACATGAAATACAATTATTACATCTCAAACAGCACGAAAGAAAAAGTATGAGATACAGGGAACGTAACTATAATTAGGCTTAAAAATAGAGATGCATGATGCTTTATTGGTTATTGGCTGATATTAGAATGTTTTTCATTTTTTAATTAATTAATTAATTAATTTAGTTTTGCATACTCATCATGTACCATTGCCATCATCTAATGCTTGATTAAAGTGAATAATTGAAAATGCTAATAACACTGTTAAATGTAGTCCTTTGTAATTCTTGAAAAGAATGTCCATTGTTCATACTGTACATTATAATTTTTGATGCCTAAATTCACTTTATTTAAAATCACATATATCTATTTGATAAATTAATATAATTTCATATTTCATAATTTCATCATGCCTGTTCTAACAGTGCAAGTCTGTGTAGTGTAAGTCTGTGGTAACTTTAATGTTCCATTCTTGTCCATTCTTTCCTGCTTGTTTTCCACTTCCTATTCTAGGAACTGACATGACACTGGCATACAGTGATGCAAAAAGCATTTATAAGTGTTTATGCAGAGCACAAATGCACTCTGACAGGGGAGATGAAAGAGAATATTGATCCCATGCCAGGTTCAGTTGCCTGGCACCCCCTTGTGTTGCCTGTTAAGACCCTCTGTTCCCCTTTAACACTCAAGCAAAATGCTGGCAGGATGTTTGCTGAATACTGAGGAAACTGTTCTTGAGGTGGCCCCATTAAAAGTGTGTCAAACGAGTGTGTGTGTGTGTGAACAGAACCGGCTGTTCCCGTGGCAACGATCCTATTCGAGTCTGGCCTCCTGGTTTCTGGATCCATACGTGGATGTTTCTTCCATGTTCCATGTTCCTTGATGGAATGCCAGGACTCACAAACATGCAGTCTGTGTCCCGGCTTGTCCAGGCCTCAGCCCAAATCTCTCTGTCTGTTCCACTGGATAGGATCAAACTGTGGTCTCTCCATAATCAGATGCTGACCATTAAAAGGTGTCTTTTTCTCACAAGAGCTTCCCAGGCTCTTCTGTGCTGTCCAACTGTGGAACTGAAACTTTACAAAGTGAATACAGATAATTATTACCACATAATTCGTTTTCTGTGATCAGTTTCCTCCTTTGTTTCCTATACTGTAAAACTTTATCACAGCAGCAGAAGTACATTTCTAAAAAAAAAAGACATTCACACTTTTAAATGGCATTTTTTAAAACAATTTATTTTTATTGCCGTCAGTTGATATTTAGATATTTAATTGTTTATTCTTATTTCTTGCATCAGTACATTTAGATTTTATTTAAATAATCTTAAAAAACAAATTATTTAATGTTACTGTTAAATGTAATCTTCAGCAGTGTTGTACATTATAAAACTGTGATGCCTAAATTCATGAATTTGACTGGATGATTGAATGAAAGAATATCGATGACTATGGATTTAGTTTAAAGGAATAGTTCACCCAAATATGAACATTCTGTCATCATTTGCTCACTATAATGTCATTCCAAACCTGTTTGACTTTTTGCCTTTGTGGAACAAGTTTTGAATTTTGGTAACAATTTTGGTAAACATTTTGGTGACAGTTGACTTTATGTATGGGCAAAAAAACACAAAAATATCTTCTTTATTTTCAGCTTGTCAGTTGTTGTGGCACAGAACGGAGGCGAGGAAGAGAGAGAGTTTGCGTGATGTGGGTGCATCGAGTGGAAGTGTGTGACAGGTTTAATGCCCGAAAGTAAGCAAAATCTGACAAAATGTCCTAAAAAATATATTTTAGAGGTAGAGGACTAGCAGTTGAGATGATCGTGACTTGTGCACTAAATGTTATAGATCAATTAGTGGAAAAATTAAGCTTAGAAATATTATTGACTAGTGATAGAATATTTGGGCATTTAGAGATGATTGGCCTCCACTATGTTTAATTATTTTTTATTAATTTAATTAAATTTAATTTTTTAAACATTGTACTATTAACTGTAAAATGTGTTGGCATTATATTAGTCATCAGTCGACTACTACAGTTGAATATGATTACAAAACAGGACATGCAGAAATCTGTATCCACCTTATTTTTTAACTCAGACTTAAGCTATTTCCTGCGATGTGCGAGAGTTCCACTTCATTAGCTGAAATAGCAGCTACTGCTATTGCAATAACTACACTGTGAAAAATGAAAAAAAAAACATGTTTTATTGTAAATAAAACAAAGATTATTGGAGTATGTATTAACATTTTTTGAGTCACACAAGAAAAAGTCAGATAGGTTTGGAATGACAGTAAATGAGGACAGAATTTTTCATTTTTGGGCAAACTATCCCTTTAAGTATGACAGTCAGTTCTGAGAGCAGCCTCACCCCATCCTTAACATGAAAAGTTGGGCTTCCAGTAGACCAACTGGAGAGGCGCCATAACCAAATTTCTGAAAACATTTTACCTAATGTATTGGCAACTACAATATGCTTCTTGAATGGACTCCTGCAGATCTCTCTCCTTCACGGTTCTCTTCCCTGTTTAACAGTTTTCTCACCATCAATCTCTTTGATCCCTATCTCCTTATATCTGGATGATGTGCTTTTGGATGTGCTCCTATGTTGTTCTTGAGTAGTTAAAACAGTCTAAGCTTTTAACATGGACCATCCAACTTATGGATGTGCTGGATAGCATGTCTTCTATCTGTGGAAGAGAAGAATTTAAATTTGTCATGCTTGTGAAAAAGGTAATGCTTTGAAATAGACTGTGAAGTTAAATGAAATTTGATGTGAAAACCCATTGTAAGTAGCCTATTTGTGGAACACCTAAGTCTTAATATAGCACAGAACTATGCTACCATTCAAAAGTTTAAGGTGAATAAGATATACATTTTTAAGTGATTAATACATTTATTCAGCAATGATACAAGAAATAAGTGATATACTTTGGAACTTTATATTCATCAAAGAATCCTGAAAGAAATTTATAACACTTTCAACATCTGTTTTTAACACTAATGATGTTGAGAAATGTTTCTTTAGCACTAAACCAGTATATTGCAATCATTTCTGAATGATCATGTGACACTGAAGACTGGAGTAAGGACTGCTGAGAGTTCAGCTTTGCCATCACAGGAATAAATTACATCTTCAATTATATTCAAATAGAAAACCTACTTTGAATTGTAATAAACAATATTTCCTTTTTTTCCTGTATTTTTGATAAAATAAATAAATAAATGACTTTTTGAGCATAAGATACTACTTTCACAAATAAAAATAAAAAAATAAAATCAATGGCGCTTTTATCCAGCTTAAAGTGTTTTTCTTTTGCCTTTCCTCCATGATAAGTTTAGAAATGCACTCTTTAACCCTGAAACAAATTCTGGTAGTATGATTTATCCTGCTTGTTTAGCTGTGTAGCAGGGTCCTTCTCAAGTTGTGACATTTCCTAAACAACATGCCAACATTTCTAAAAGACTGCTGACATATGGCATTTTTGTTAACTTATAAATGTATTGCCGGCTAATTCAATATATTTTCTTTTCCAAAAGGACTCTTGGGATATGTGCAAGTGTGTGTATGTGTGTGCGTATGTGCATCTTCATAATTAGTCCAGTGGGCTGTTTTGAGGGCGAGCAAAGGTACCAGATGGACTTAGGGAGGGGGGACTGGCATTAAGACAAGCCAACAAAACCAGACAAAAAAGCAAAGACTGAGAAAGAAGAGAAGAAGTGTAGAGGGTATAAACAACCAGGTGCATCTCCTCCCTCCTCCCATCTCCTCTCCTCCTCTAATCCTTTATCACTTCATCACACTCGCTGAGATGAATCTGGATATCCAGCGGAAGAAATGCCAGTTACACTTTGTGCTAAAGTCAGTTAGTGTTCTTTTGTGGGAGAGAGCCGTAATCCAGTATTAAGCCCGAGAGCCTATGTTTGACCCAACTATAAACACCGCTCACACTCCCCCTCCAATAAATATCCAAGTAAAGAGGCTTAAGAAAGAATAAAGAAATGAATTACTTTGTGTCTTATGAACACATTTAATGTTGTTTTTTTGAGTCCTCATATGCTGTTTGATTTGATTTGCTGCTGTTGTTATTTTTGCACTTAATCTCCACGGATTTCAAGTCTTGAGGATAAATCTATTTTTTACTGTGGCTATTTGGCTAAAGTACTTTGTAGTTACTTAGTTGTGGTGTGATCAAAATATTAAACTTTTATCCCACTTGTTTTTCTTATTTAAATTACAATTGTTTTTTCCCAAAGACAAAGTAGCTTAAACTAAAAAATATTTTGTATTGCCGTGTGTTGTTCTTTTAGTCTCGAAATGCAGTCTTAATCTGTGTTCTGACATATTTTTCGTAAGGTTCTGCATCTGTATAGCTGTCCTTAACCTGCACTTCTGATCTGTGAGCTGAACTGTGGCCTGGGAAATACAACAGAGAGTACGATTAGGATTTAGGCGGGCATGTTTTTGAGACATGTTGAGAGACAGTGAGGAGAGAAATAAAAGATTTCCTCCAGAGAGATGCTACAAAAATGGAAGGCATGGTGAGAAACTGGCAGAGAGGAAAAAAGAGATCAGCTTGCTAAAAAGAAAGAAAGAAAGAAAGAAAGAAAGAAAGCACATAGGAGGGGTTTAGCTCCCCAGAAGACACCAGACTTTGACTCCTGCTTGACAGGCTGCTGGGTCTCGGACCATACGGGCCTGTCTCTTCCACTATCAGCCCAGCTGCACTCCCCCTCTGTCCCCACACCTGACACTTTGACACGGGCACAGCAGTGACAAATAGCTGGAGCTTTCACCTTCTGTCACCCTGTCTGGACTGCGCTAAATCAGCCCAGTGATACTGTAGCCTGGCCCCACTGACAGGTCCTCTGTCACAACACGGCACTGATCGGGGTCTCTATGGGTGGCTTAGTCCTGCAGAGGAGGGGGCTCTTTCTTCTCTTCATAATGCACTGAGAGTCAGTTAAGCAGCTTGTCAGTTGCTGTGGCACAGAACGGAGGCGAGGAAGAGAGAGAGTTTGGGTGATATGGGTGCATCGAGTGAAATATTAGAGGTAGAGGACTAGCAGTTGAGATGATCGTGACTTGTGAACTAAATTTTATAGCTCAATTAGTGGAAAAATTAAGCTTAGAAATATTATTGACTAGTGATAAAACTACATATTTATTTAGCCAGGCCAAGTATTCAGACAATATTTGGCCATTTAGAGATGATTGGCCTCCACTATGTTTAATAATTAAAAAAAAAAATTAAATTAAAATTTTTAAACATTGTATTAACTGTAAAATGTGTTGGCATTATATTAGCCATCAGTCAACTACTACAGTTGAATATGATTACAAAACAGGACATGCAGAAATCTGTATCCACCTTATTTTTAAATACAGACTTAAGTTATTTCCTGCGATGTGCGAGAGTTCCACTTCATTAGCTGCAATAGGTAAATAACTTCACTGTGAAAAATGTTTTTTTTTATTGTTTTATTATAAATAAAACAAAGATTATTAGAGTATGTATTAAAAATTTGTTGAGTCTTTCTACTTAAACATTTGATGTTTAATTCAGTGTTTTACTTGCTGATTCTTTGTAATTATTTGTGAAATGTACCAGCAATTTTTGAGTAAAAAAAAGTTACTACAAATATTTTTAGTCTAAAAGAAAGTGCAGTGAACAAAAAAATTAGTTGCACTACAAACCAGTGTGTTTATAATTACGATAATAAAATAATATGATGACAAATAACAGTTTGCAACTTCAAGCAGCATAACATACTGTTTTTGTTCAGCTAAAATGACTGGAAGCGACTAAAATGGCTTTACATGCTCTTATATGTAAAAAAAAGGTAGATTGCTTTTAGTTTTATGTATGTCTTATCACTGAAGAGCATATTGACAATGACAAAAAGGTATTTTTGTGCCTTTGTATGTGTTATATTTTCAGAGCACTCCCACCAGAACTGATCTAAATCTTTATTTGTGTGTGTACATTTGCCTTTTTGGAGTTTTCATTGGAAAGAATAAAATTATTTTGAGAAGATTAAGACTTTCTTGTGCCAAAAGCTTTAAGTATGGACAATTTTGCTCCAATATAATCTTTATTTAAATTTGGAGCTCAACATGTCTTGAGAATACCTGTGAGAAAGACTCGGGTCGTGCTACATTATGATCTACCTGAAGACAAATAGAGAGAGAAACCAACAAATAATAGATTATTTAATATCTCCTGAATGTTGGACCCACCATTGCCCGCAGCGCACTTGTTAAATTCATGTCCCTGTTTCTCTTTCTTCCTCACTTCCCTTCTTTCATATTTTTGCTGTCAGTCTGTCTCCCTCTCTCGATCCTTCTTTCTTCCCCCTCAGGCTTTAGGGACCAGATGCATCTAACAGCACATTTAGCTAAACTACAGTACACTGAGTTTTGTTTCTCTCTTTCCTTTCCCGTGCTCCACTTCTCCTTTCTCCTTTCCTCTTATAAATCCCATCCCCCTCTCTCCCTTTCCTCCTTCCCCTATCTCCCACAGCTGAGATGGAATTGGATCAAAGAAGGGAGGAGGAAAAGGGGGATAGAGAGAGAGGGAGAGAAAACGCTCTCAACGGGTTTTATTGAAATATTTATAGTTCAAGGTTGGCTGGCTAAATTGAATATCTATGCTGATCTCACTCGCCTGTTTAACTTGTGCTTAGGCAAATATGTTTCCTAGGTGATAACCTTTTATGTACAGGTCTGACTTCATTGAAATGCATGAAGATAAAACGTGTCACACTTCAGAGAGGCTCGGGTCTGCCACGCTGCTGCCTCGATTATTCAAATGATAATTGACCCCCACCTGTAGCTGGCTTATTTTCTCTCCTCCATCACTTCATTGACTTTTAAGATATGGAATAAATAACATTTTTGTCATTTACATTACAAACCGTCACAGAATGTCAAGCACCTCTGGCAGGCGATGAGAAATATATGGCCAATTATTATTTCCAGTCCTTTAAATAATATAAACAATAGTGATACCGAAGGTACCTTAAGCATTCAGTGCTGTGCTGCTCCATTTTCCACCACATAACAAATATGTTGATGTTTATCATCATTTATATGTATAATTTTTCAGCTGGAGTGCTGTATAGCGGCTGGCTGTCGGCGGTGATGAATTGACATCTAGTGTCAAGCCACTGTACCGTGTGATTGAAATAAGCCGTGTTATAATATATCATCCACTTTCTCAGGCTGAAAGGAAACTTGTCAATTATTGAACGTATTTGTCAAAAGCGTATGTGAACAACCACACCTTCGTGCTCAACAGTCTGACTTCTGCTTTGTAATTTGTGCCAAGCATAAAGCCCTTATTTTTACTAGGCCAAAAAAAAAAGTGTTTACTTTCTCGTGCAGCATCCTCAAAGGACACTCGTTTTTGGATGAATTGCATTTCGGGATAATTTTAAATAACTCATTAAAGAGTAATACCTCCTCATTATTAAATGTGATTGACCGTGTGCTTTGATAGCCCTCTCCCTCTGCTGTACAAACAAATGGCCGCAGTTTAGCTCCTAATGAGCAGGGATGCTAAATGTCCTCTTGCTTCATTAGCGCATGCATTAACCAGAGCACTGATTTAAAAAGAGCTCTAATGAAAGGCGGCAAACATTTCCCACTTCGCTGCCGCTGTCTGTTTGCTCAGAGCCAGCCAAAGCTCCAGAATTAGAAATGTTTAATTATGAAAATGGTTACTGTGGAGAATTTCAAACACACTCCCTCCCCAGATCATTAGTTATGGAGTGAGGTGAAAAAAAAGAATAATAAAAAGAGAAAAAGATATAAAGGAGAGAGAGGGGAAAAATTGAGAAGAAATGCTCTCAGCAATGAAGGGTTCATATTTCAAGCTTATAGCCGCTAAAAGGGTGTACTCAGAAAATCAATGTTATGAAAGTCTGCTCAGCACTAAAGGGAGCTCTATGCAACCGAGCAATCTTAAACTAACGTCCAAAACGACAGCATCGGCTCTGATTCATACTGGATATCATGGACATTATCCTCCAACTTGAGGTCAAAGGTTTCATCCTGGTTTAAATTAAGTCATGGTTAATGCGTATGTGTTTAAAATATTTTTGTTATATAATAAAAACAAAGATAGTTTGTTTTGATATATTTGTATTATTATTGTTGTTATTATTATTATTGCCTTTATTATTATTATTATTATAACGAATGTTATTAATTGTAATAATAACACACACACATACTGTATATATATATATATATATATATATATATATATATATAAATTCATATTTCAAGCTTATAGCCGCTAAAAGGGTGTACTCAGAAAATCAATGTTATGAAAGTCTGCTCAGCACTAAAGGGAGCTCTATGCAACCGAGCAATCTTAAACTAACGTCCAAAACGACAGCATCGGCTCTGATTCATACTGGATATCATGGACATTATCCTCCAACTTGAGGTCAAAGGTTTCATCCTGGTTTAAATTAAGTCATGGTTAATGCGTATGTGTTTAAAATATTTTTGTTATATAATAAAAACAAAGATAGTTTGTTTTGATATATTTGTATTATTATTGTTGTTATTATTATTATTGCCTTTATTATTATTATTATTATAACGAATGTTATTAATTGTAATAATAACACACACACATACTGTATATATATATATATATATATATATACACACTGTAAAAATTATTGTAATTTTAACTGTAAAATACTGTAAAAATGCTACAGTATAAACCTCTCAGTTGGTTAATTTAAGTTATCTTACTATATGGGGAAAAACCGATAGATCTAACCTTACATTTCGTGTATTTTACAGTAAATACTGTTAAACGCGCAGTTTGTGGAAATAAAAAAATTTTCAAGTCATCTTGTAATTTACATTGAAAATTTACAAACTGACATTCCCAGAATTCCCTGTGTGACAACTCACATTTGATGGCATTTCGTTTAAATGATTGTTTCTTAATAGTTTTTGTTATCAGTTATGAAAATTAGGATTTTATGTTACGACTCAATTTTGTGTTACAACTCAATTCATGTTTATTGTATTATTTTAGTGTCGTGATTTATCATGATGGTGTTTTGTATATGTATGTATGACATCTTCTGTATGTTGATATTTTACTCAACTTGTGGAAAACCTAATTGTGATGAACTTCTATTTATCATGTAACTTTTTTACCACCTGTTTTATAATTTTAGTAGCAGAGTGGCCTTACTAACATTTACAGGTTGTTTTGAAAAATATGATTATTTTGCTGTATTTTTACATAATTATTCTGGCAGCCACAGCCATTAGTTCTTTCTGTAAAAACTGATTTTTTTTCACATTAAAGCATTAAACATTTCTTGACATAATTGAATCATCAGCACATTTATTTGGTAATATTGGTCCTGATTATATAGAAGGACATAAACAAACGACACTCCAAATACACTGCAATCTCATAGTCTGCCGTCAAAATGAAGACCAAACTTGCTGCCACTCACTCTCCGCTGACTCACACACACACACACACACACACACACACACACACACA
>NW_015505537.1:954157-954939 GCF_001515645.1 Sinocyclocheilus grahami | reverse complement strand
GAGGGAGAGAGAGAGAGAGAAGACACACCACTTTCTGTGGCTAAATGACATACGTCTGCTTTTTCATCTGTCTGTTTGATGGACCCCCACTTGGAGTGAGTCCTCTAGGGCAGATAAATGTGGCAGACACATGTGGAGATCTCAGCTGAAACACTGATGCTCAGAAACATTGACATGCTGCATGTGTTACAGCAGGTCCTATTATTTTGCTGGACATAACTGAGTTCATGTGTGTCAGTTGTGTATCTGTATAAGGTTTTAGGGTTAACGTTGTCTGAGATGTCTAGTCCGTGCAGTGTTTTGCGGTTTGTCATAAGGGGCTTTGTTTGGTCCTAAACACAGTTATTGGATAATTTGGTGTTTGTAAAGTTACTGTAATTTTATATGTTTGTGTGTGTTTGTTTATGCATGCAAATGCTAGTATTTGTTAGTTCATCAAGAATTAACTTTTGGACTTATATATTTAGGCTGGGTGGGTGCATTTAAATAAGGGCTTGGGAAATGATTGTTTATATGTGTGTGGTTAAGCTGGGAGGTCACTGAGATTGTACAGCTGGGTAACTCTGCCCACACTCCTCACCAGGGATTCCCATTAGTTAGATTGATTGGTTCCTTTCCGTGCCCTTTGATTCATGCATTACACACGGCCCTAATCAGTACACTGCCTTATGGTGCTGTGCATCTGTGCATCTCTACATCTCTATGTTAACACACACACACACACAAACACACACACACACACACGCACACACACACACACACACACACACATTTACACATTT
>NW_015505537.1:932289-953684 GCF_001515645.1 Sinocyclocheilus grahami | reverse complement strand
TTAAGCTGGGAGGTCACTGAGATTGTACAGCTGGGTAACTCTGCCCACACTCCTCACCAGGGATTCCCATTAGTTAGATTGATTGGTTCCTTTCCGTGCCCTTTGATTCATGCATTACACACGGCCCTAATCAGTACACTGCCTTATGGTGCTGTGCATCTGTGCATCTCTACATCTCTATGTTAACACACACACACACACAAACACACACACACACACGCACACACACACACACACACACACACATTTACGTTGACATCAAAATGAGGAGGATGTACCACAGACTTTTTTGATAAGATATTGTTTTTACAGCTAATTAAAATGATCATAGACCAACCTTAACCCTCAAAGAAAACATGGTATTTTTTTACATAGAAAAACAATATTTTTTTTCTAATTCAGGATATATAAACACATTTATATACACTCATTTGAAAAATTATTAATTTTCTTAATATATTTGCTTAACATTGATAGTAATTTAATTAATGCTTAATATAACATATTTAATTTACTTTTATATTATATTATATTATATTATATTACAGACAGTCATTAAATATGACCTATTAATCCTGTCTGTTTGGTTCCTGTTTGATATTGATTTGATATTTTTATCTTGAAATCTCATATCAACAGAAACTGTAAAGGCCATATATTCAGGCTTGGTGAAATAGATTAGTCCTTGTGCCCTCCATATGGTTTAAACAGGCAGAAGTCAGTAAACTACTTTTGCAAAAAAGTGTGTATATTAATTTAAATGTATTTTATTATGTTCCCTCTTTACTTTACTGACTTTACTGCTTCAGTTAAATTTGTCCTTTATGGCTCCAGACACTTATTTGATTTCCATCATGTTTTATCACATATAAGGACTGATGATGATGATGATAGCAGCAATGGTGTGAAACTTTATAAAAAGGAATAGTTTTGAATGAGATGCCACATGTTCCTCTACAGACTGGGACTCGGAACTCTAAGATGTCTGGTTTTAGAAGGCATTCTGGTAATCACAGACACAAACCTACCATGAATACAGTTTGTATAATACATTTCATCATCAATTATATATCAAGGCTGCCTTAAAATTATAGTTTAACATACACAAGCAACCAGAACTAACATTTTTGTGCAATTTAATTGCATTTCCCTTGGCATGAGTTGAAGAGTTTACATGCTGGAAAAAGCTGGAAATGTCTGTATATCTATCAGCCTGCTAATCCAAATATGTCATGTTTACTCAAAGGAAATGTAACATATATATAATTTGGCTTCTCTCCTAGAATACTACAGGATTTCATTCATTTAACAGGCTCTCTCTGACATTAATATTTAGTATGAAAATATTTTGTTTCAGAGGGAAGAGTTTCTCCATGACTCAATGATTTTCTTTAGTTGGATGGGCATTTTTATATGTGTCATGCTTTAAGAAAACCAACATGGTTACACTATAGGACGAATAAACTCATTTCTTATGTACTGCCAGGGAAACAAAATATTTTGTCATAGAAATCTAGACAAATATGCATGAATACATTCAATACACATGAACACACATAACTGATGAACTATGGATAACATCGAATGGTGTAAATGATCAAATAGATGAGATAAAAGGATGCTAAATGTATTAGACCAGCGATTGCTTTGTACAGGGGTACATTTCAGTGCACTGAGATTTTGGGGTAGTTAGGACAGTGTGTGTGTATAGTGAATGAATGAGACTAGCGGGTCTGTGCAGGACCGCAGGTTTACCTGAGTCTGTTCTCTCTCGGTCACTCTTATGGTCTGTTGCCAGAGCTGTCAGGGTAAGTGAAACTCAATGTTGTGCCTGGAGAGATCGGTCTCTAGAGGTCAGTGCAGTTCCACTAGTGACAGCTGCACTCACAGACCTGCTGTAGAGCCAACATGGCCGCCCAGACACTAGATGATCCTGGTGAGGAATGGGGGGCAAAATAATTAAAGCAAGGATCAAATATGTTTCCATGACAAGCAGTCACATTCACACACACACAGACAGACAGATAAACAAACACACAGAGTACAGCCCTCTAGGGTCCCTGACCTTGTCGCTATAAATGTTGCTGTGTGTGATGGTGCAGAGCTCATGAATGAATGTAAATGAAGGACTGCTGTGTGGTTAATTCAAAGCTCTGGACTGCTCTGTCTGTGAATATTATACATTTGAATAATATATATATATAATAATAATAATAATAATAATAATAATAATAATAATAATAATAATAAATACAAATAATTGTTTGCAGATGAGTAGTACAAATAGAACTTACTAATTGAATTTGCTCAATTAAATGTATTATTATTATTATTTTTATTGATACAAATAAATAGAAGTAACTGTTGTCAATAATCAAAAATACAAATATAACCAACTGATTATTATTAAAATAGTAGTAGTAGTAGTAGTAGGAATAAATAGAAATAACTGTCAACATAAAAACGTATTTTTTTATTATTGTTATTAAATTAAATGCTTTATATTGTATGTATTGTTGTTATTATTCATATTATTATTAATATTACATTTAATTTCATATTATAATTAACATGTTTTATTTGCATTAGTGATTATTGGCAACAATTATTTCTGTTTATTATTATTATTATTATTATTATTATTATGAACTGCATGAAGAAACTATGTCCTATTTGAAAATTTTGAACTAATGTATTTTAAACAAAGTCCTACAGAAGAGCACTGCATGGATTCTACCACCTTTATTTAATAGAAGTTTAAAGAGTTTGGCCACTAATTCCATAGGACTGCACAATCCACTCTTCCATTTCTGTCTGGGTTTTAAACAGCACACTTTTATCTACTGCTGAAGTACAAGATGAGAATAGGGTGAATGCACCTCCATCCCTTTAGAGCGCTGGTTTATCGTATTGTCATTATGTCCAGTTAGTTTTAAAAAGCCCTTTTTTATAAACAGTTACAGTGTGGGGCACAAAGGGAGCTGCTGTTCCGCTTGCTCTGTTTGTATTGTGGTTTTGGTCACGTTGGCCTTCGACTGACGCTGCTGAAGTACAAGATGAGAATAGGGTGAATGCACCTCCATCCCTTTAGAGCGCTGGTTTATCGTATTGTCATTATGTCCAGTTAGTTTTAAAAAGCCCTTTTTTATAAACATTTACAGTGTGGGGCACAAAGGGAGCTGCTGTTCCGCTTGCTCTGTTTGTATTGTGGTTTTGGTCACGTTGGCCTTCGACTGACGTATCTACAGAAAACGGGTGGCAGAAACGTGGCCTGCTTTGCCAAGTTTTAAAATTAGTAACAAATTTAATATGTTCTACGCTAGCATCCCCTGCCACAGAGATTGCGAAAATGCGTTTCTAGTTTGTCGTGGGGTCTCGATGAATGACCACAAAGAGGCAGAATCATTGAGAAATGCATAACAGATGCGAGAAGCATCAGGAGAAGAGAGGGTACTGGCTAGATCTCAGGACCACCAAATACGTGCTGCTCCTAGTGATCTAAACACTTCCCACTCCACCATTCCTTCTCTTAGTGCGATCTAAATGACAGAACCATGCTCCCGTTAATGGCATAATAGTGATTTATCGCTCTCATTTTGAGGATTGCTAGCCCCATAACTCCTAATACAGAGGGAAATATGTATTTTGGATAATGCACCCCTGCCATAAGGCCTCATGGGCAGTTAAAGCATGGGAAGGAACATATTACTGTCATAAATCTACATCTCTAACCTGCTGCATGAGAAGACATGGAGATATTAGAACTAGGAATGACTGGGAATTAGAAAAATAAAATACGAGAAATAGTTGACACATATTGATACCACACCGCTAACTTTTATTTTACAGCTCTTAAACAGTGTTTTATTAATGATGTTCTGATGATATTATCTTATTTTCACCTTTTACCCTGCCATTCTTACTTGCTATTTGCATTAACTGCTTCTTTTTCATACCGCCCCCCCACCCATCAGCCTTGCATTTTGTCAGTCTTGGAAATAAAATTTGCAGTTTTAAATATATTAAATGCTGTTTTCATATTAGTCATGTTGTCTGTTAGATGTAAGTTGGCTTCAGCTTGAATATGTTAAAGGGATAGTTCACCCAAAAATTAAAATTGTCATAATTTACTCACACTCCATTTGTTCTGACCATGTTTGAGTTTGTTTGTTCTGTTGAGCACAAAAGAAGATATTTTGAAGAATGTTGGTAACCAAACGGTTGATGGTAGCCATTTACTGCCACAGTAGTTTTTAAAAAAAAATGTTTTACTACTGTTGTAGTCACTGACTACTGTCAACTATTTGGTTATCAGCATTCTTCAAAATACCTTCTTTTGTGCTCAGCAGAGCAAACAAACTCAGATCAGGGCTAAACTCATTCAGAAACAAACTCATTCAGGTTTGGAACACCTTGTAGGTGAGTAAATGATGACAGAATTTTCCTTTTTGGATGAACTATTCCTTTAAATGACATGCCCATTGTTTGCTGTAGATTACACAAATTTTGCTTGCTAGAATGGCAAGTGTCATAACTGATTTTACACACATTTTCACAATATTCTTTCCGAAGATTATCATCATTATTGCCTCTTTTGGCTCCAGTATTATGAATGACTACCCGTAGAAGGCAGAAGCTTATGTACAGAGGTTACCATGATTGCAGTTAAAACTTGAACCAGTAGAGGGAGTGAGCCACTGATTTATTTCCACCATTTTCACAGTGAAAAACCTTTGCTGATAACCCCTCATTATGTATGATGCTGAAGAAATGTGTCACTTATTATTTTTGGCCAGTCACATCAAGGGCTTCTACAAAGAATCATTTATAATGTAAAAGATAAGCGTGTTCCAATAACCGATTCCTCTCGAACAGCTCATGAGAGCTGATTATATGTGACTTCACATCAGGTCGTAAATATTTGTCAGCCCACCTTTGAAACAGGCAAGCTGTGGCGCTGTCAGCCCGCCCACATGAAAGGGTGAATGGAAACGTTTAGGGTTGGGAGCTGAATCAGTCATAGCTGGAATGAGATGGCCAATAAAATGCATAATTATGATGCTCTGTCATTGGCCTCAGCCCAGAGGGGTTTTTAACTAGGCGAAAAATCCCACACGCGCATAATGGGCTTTTTTTATGGTAGTCTAGTCTAAAAGTGAGCTGTGACAATGTGTGGTCTGCATTCAGTGCCCAAGGCTGCTGGAATATGCTGTTTACCTAGCTAGAACAGTATGTAGGCGTGTTGCAACGGCCCCTGTTGATTACACCGTCTTCTGGAATACATGATTCTAAAGCAGTGTCATAATGCCATGCTACCAGGGTAACCCTTCACTCTCACCTGCCTCCTTTGGAAACGTTGCTTGCCGTGAGTTGCAGATAATTGTCACGAGTTTATGGTAAAGTTTCCAGAGGTTTTATGGAAATGAGAGTGTTGAGAAGTGTTTTATAACTTCATGAACTGTTACTTCTGCAGCGAGAGAGACTGAATAGCATTACTGAAAAGTTTTGGATTTCTTCAATGGAACAGATTTGCCTTCATTCTCAGCCTCATCCTAATAAAAGTTGATGGATGGTAAAGGAAGGCAGCAAGGCAGAGATTCCTCTCTGTCAGAATAATTTGTGTTTGACTACCTTGCGCAGTGGAGTTTAATGTAACAAAAGAGATTCCCACAGAGCTGCAGACCCCTAGCAGGGAGAGTGAAGGGAGGCATGTAGAAGCCAAATTGTAGCACAGACCTGCTGTGAATACCACTGATTAGGCCTAAACTAGCCCTGAACTATTCTCTCGAAAGGATTCTTATCTGTTAGACATTATCGTTTGTTTCTCATTTGAACACACTGTAACTAATTACAATGGTGGGATTTTGAGGTTTTACATTCGTAGAATAAAGTTTGGTTTGAGATATTTTGGGAAGTTATATGCATGCTGCATAACATATTCTGGGGAAAGGCTGCAAGAAAAAAAAATTCTCTGAATATCATCCATAAATTCTTTATTCCCTCACCCAACTCTTTGGCAGCTAAATTTGTGCTAGGGGTTGAAAAGAGGGAGCAGCATTCTTTCTGTCTTATTATATATTATATACAGGCATAAATACACATAAGGTACAATTACGTAGACAAGGCATTTCTTAGTAATTACAGTTCACAATAATGGAAAACAGAACACTCAGATTCATAGATATTTATGTATATGTATATTCAGCATTTATAGATATTCAAAAGTTTGGGGTCAGTAAGATATTTGAAAGAAACTTTAATCAGCGCGGATGCATTAAATTGATCAAACGCAACAGTAAATACATGTATAATGTTAAAAAAGACTTCCATCTTAAATAAATGCAGATATTTTCAACTATCTATTTTTATCAAAAAATACTGAAAAAATAAGAATAAAAAAAAAACATTAAACTGCACAACCGTTTTCAACATTGATAAAATGTTTCTTGAGCAACAAATCAGCATATTAGAATAATTGCAGGAATAAGTTTCATTATAAAATATATTTAAGTAGAAAACAGTTATTTTAAATTGTTATAATATTTCACAAGCAAAAGCATGAGATTTTTTCAAAAACATGAAAAAATCTTATTGACCCCAAACTTTTGAACAGTTGTGTGTTTGTGTATATATGGAGGAGATGTGTATTGAGAGAGCAGTGAGCCTTATGACAAACCTTAACAAACAGAAATGTGTTGGAAGGTGATTAGAAACCCAGCCAAATAACAGAGAAAGGAGATAAAACACAAGAAGAGGAAAAGCTAAACAGACATGATGAAAGAACTTTGTATGAAGTTCATAGGCATGCCAGATCTTCTATCTTATATGAAACAGGAAAAGAACAACACGTGCCTGCCGAGGCTAAACTGGGGCCTACAGTGGCTTTCTTAATGAATAAAAATCATGTCGCTGACAAGATTTAGGCCTATGTGACCATCTGAACCCAGGCGAGTATGCAGGATGAAAGCCTTTTGTGTCAGCGTTGCAGAGAGGATGATAGTAGTGTGTATGCTATATGCTGAAGCTAGAGAAGAGAACATTCAGACTATGTTCAGACTATGTTTGAATATTATGACTATTGTCTCATGCCAAGTCAAGATAAGGTTTAGGTAGAAGTAGTAGACTACTAGTGTGAGATTTATCTAGTTCAAGGTACAGTTAGTTGAGACCTGTGTTATATCCTCTACATCAGGCAGTACTCGATCATTGCAGGACAACAGCCCTCAGCCTGGAGAGGGTCAGGTCACTCGGGTCACTCAGAGTGCAAGGGGATGAAAATGTACTGTCCACACTCAAGGCACACAAAGCTAGCTTTTCATCGAGCTCTTCGGGCCACCGTGAGGAGCTCGTAATTATCTTTGACAAAACTCATTAGCAAGGACCTTGTAGCAACATCAGCGACCAGGAATTCCATGAGGAGAGACATGCACAGAAACAAAGCCCTGCACACATTTCACTGCGCCCTTTGACAAAATTTAATGAAGTGTGTTCATTGTCCCCCTTATCAACATTTGAACCCTGAGCCATCATTACTGAGACCCTCTCTCATATGCCCTCTGTGTCACTGTGTGGGACACATCAAATGGCCCCTTCACTTTAGCTCTTTTGTCTGGATTTGGGCAAATTGTTGTAAGAGATGTTGTTGTTGTTGTTATCATCCTGGGGCCTATTAGTATAAATTGACCATTGCTATTCTGTCAGAACCAGTTAGCTGGTTTAACATCACAATCATATGCTCTGTAAGCAAACAGTCCGAGGTGAGAGCGAAAATCCTTCATAACCTAATTTTCAATTGTTAACCCTCCGCTGACCTTTGACACAAATAATTGCGGTGTTGTCAATTATAGTCAGGTTCCTCACTGACTAGCAGAGAATATGATATACCAGTGATTCTTGAGTACTGGGACTGGAAAAAAGGTATATGTATCAATGAATTAGTTTAGACTTATCTGTTCAATATGTTCAGCATTATGTTTGGCTGCAATCTCCTGCTGCTTTGAATCTCTCACAAAGAAAGAAGCATTTTTCCCCTTTGCCTATTACGTAATATTGGTCAACACTATAATATACAAGAATAATGTCCCAAATATTGTGTATAGTGCAAAATCTAGCATTTATTTCAGTGAATTGATGTTGGCACTGACAGCTTATTTTGTATGTCACACATGTATGAAATGCTGTAGACTTTTAAAGGGTTAGTTCACCCAAAAATGAAAATTCTGTCATTAATTACTCACCCTCATGTCGTTCCAAACCTGTAAGACCTTCATTCATCTTCAGAACGCAAATTAAGATATTTTTGATGAAATCTGAGAGCTTTCTGACCCTCCATAGACAGCAAGGGAACTACCACGTTCAAGGCCCAGAAAGGTAGTAAGGACTAGTCCATGTGATCTCAGTGGTTCAACCTTAATTTTATGAAGCTACGAGAATAAATTTTGTGTGCAAAAATAATGACTTTATTCAACAATTTCTTCTCTTCCATGTCAGTCTCCACTGCCATTCATGAGAGTACCACGACACGTGTCTGACGATTTCGACAGAGGAGATCACTTGCAAATTTTTGCCCAGCTTACTTATTCGAACCAAAATATACAGATGATGAACTAAGAGAGATAGACTTTCTATGTCAGAATGCCAGCTCCTGCATCAGCAACCCCACATGCATGCGTCATGGTACTCTTGTGAACTCAGTCGAGAGTTCTTCTCATATATTTGGTATGAGCTTTGAACTTGAACTTAAGATTTGAACGTAATATTTTTCTGAAAGTGACAGTAAAGATATGTATACTTATTACGAAGTACTTATATTTCAAATAAATGCTGTTCTTTAACTGAGAACCATTATATCAATAATAAAAACCATTATTAATAATTGATCAAAAATAATAACTGATAATAATTAGGCAGCAAATTAAGCAGCATTAAAATGATTTCTGAAGGAACACTGAAGACTGGAGTAATGATGCTGAAAATTCAGCTTTGATCACAGAAATAAATTACATTTTAAAATATCCTAAATAGAAAACCACTGTTTTAAGTGTAATATTTCATAATAGCCTATTATTGTTACTATATTTTTGATCAAATAAATTCAATCTTCTTTCAAATAAATAAATAAATAAATAAAAAGCCTTAATTATTTCAAACTTTTAACCACCAGTCTATATAACATAATGCATGTGAATTAATAAGCCAATTATATTTTTATTAGGCCTATAATATAAATCACTTTCATATGCACAGCACTCGAAAGCAAAAGTCTTCAGATTTACAATGTTTTAGAGTAAGATTGAGAATGATTTTTATAGATTTTTAAACAATTTCTTAGACATGTGAAATCACGGAAGAAAGCCTATACAGAGATACATTAACTCTTATCTCATGTCTGCTGAAAACTGTTATGTTATGTACATTGTGACAAGAGCATGTGAGCGGAGCGGAGCGGGGAGCGGAGTGATAATATTTCCTTAAGAGCGCAGAGCGCCTTTCTGAAGATTCCGCTCCGCTCGCTCAATACGCTCAGTGCCGCTCGCTCAACCCAGAATGCCTTTTGGTGATTTGCTTGTTCGAGATCGAGAATCTGTAGAGATCGAGAATAGTAGAGCAGTTATAGAGTTCAGATATTGTTTCAACGAAGTTGCAAGCCTTATACATAAATGTAAAGTAAAAATCAAAGTTAAGAATGAGCAGGGAGAAGAAACTGAGAGGGAGTGCGGGGAGACCGTTAAAGTTAGTACAGATTCATATTGATTACAGAAAGCACGAAGATGTACGCAAACATGGTGCAGCAAAAGGTGAGCTAGTTACATACCATAATAAATGAATAAACAGGTAGGCTAAGGTTATATTCGGTTGTACGGAGCCCCGATCATGACATGCAGACAACATCACAGCCACGAATTTAGAATAGGCTAGTTTTCTTTTATGCTATGACTACATTATGGCCACGAATTAAGAATAAATTTTTTCGTTTAGTCTAAATTATGGCCACAAATTAAATATTCGTTCTCTTGTTTAGGCTTAGCTGCCACGAATTCATTCGTTCGTTAATTCGTTCATTCCCTATAGTAGGCCTAAATCGTGAAACGAATTATTATATTTCGTAATTACTTATTAAAATCATTATTGCTTATTCTTGCACGGGGCTCCTGCGCGGGAACCATGGTGGGTGAGTACGATCCATTTTTTATAAAAATATATATTTAATACACTGGTGGTTTTGTGTATTCCATCTGCAAGCTTTCTTTGCAGTGTTTTCCGGGACCTGTGTGTTTCTGTCCTTTTCTAGGTTAGGTCCTCGGTGAGCACCCCCTCTGCTGGATTCAGAAACCGGGTTCTCGACTTGCAGTGATTACCTCATTCGTCGATGTTGTATCCAGTCGGTAAGATAGCCCTGGTTCCGGCTTCATGCTTCCTGGATCATGCAGCCAGATCACAGGCTTCTGCGGGAGCCTTCTTGATCATCAGGCCCCCGGCACGGCACTGCAAAATTTTCCTGGACGTCCAGGCTGGGCTTATGCTTTCAGGCTGCCCTGTCTTGTATGCCGTATCTAGGTCGCCCTGAGGGGCTTCCTGGTCACCAGGATATACCCTCTTGCTGAGGCATCGAGCGGGAAGTATAGGTGGCATTTGCTAAAAGTAAATGCTGTCTCAAGCAGTGCCTCCCTCGTCTCAAGTGGGTTATCGTTGAGCTTGCCACTCCCATTGGCTCAGTACTTCCAGGCATCTGTGAGCAGATGCTTGGGAAGCTCTTAAATCCATGCTATGGTAAGTGCACACGCTAAGCTTTGTGCACTTTCTGAAATCCACATGGTGGTAAGTGTGCACGCTGAGCACTTTGTGCACTTTCTAAAATCCACATAGTGGTAAGTGTGCACACTAAGACTTTGCGCACTTTCTGAAATCCTGTATGGTAAGGGTTATGCGTTATTAGCCTCATTCCCTTTCTCCAAGTTGGCTTAGACCCCGGTACTCGCCTTGGGCTCCACTCAACCTGTGTGTCTCTGTTGACATACTTTTGAAGCATCGATCCCCTCACCATTGAGGGTTATTGTGAGCATGGTGCGTTCTTTCGAGCGTTTGAATTATCTCCCTTTCGGAGGAGTTGGATTCCTCGCTCCGTGGGCTGTTCTCGTGGTAGTGTTTAGCAGTGCTCCCCTTTATCAAAGGGTTGCCTATGAGCACGCTACTCCTTCCTGAATTCGGAGTTCTCCTCTCATGTGAGAGTTGAGTTCTCTGTTTTTCCCAGAGCACCTGGAACCGGCAACATCAGGCGAACTAGGCCCTTCCTCTGCCTCCCTGGTGCGCTGAGTTTTTGGCTAAACTTGCAGTACGCTTACCCTTCCGATTTCTAATGAACATGCTGTAGGTCGAGCCCCCTCTCGACCGAGAGCTCGGTGTGTTACTCCCTCAGATAGATAACTTACTGCTAGCCATTCCAGCATTTTACCATAGATCGAGCTGATGGCTTCTCGAACATTTTGATCTGGCGATGTACCATTTCCATCTATGTGATAATCCACCATAATCCTTTATGGTGAGGGTTACGCGCGGCAGCTTCGGACCCTTTCTTGAGTTGGTTAAATCCCTGGTTCCACCTTGGGCACCACTCCACCTATGTATCCTCTGGATACCTACTTTAACAGGGTGTTGCTACTAGGGGTCTGTTGAGACAGTTCCTTCAGCAAGCTCATGCAGAGCAAGCGGTAGCCCCTGTGTGACAGGCCAAGACTTAGTATAATGCTAGGCTCTTGGTCGTATCCCCTTAAAGGAATCTATTCCTGATTCCAAGCCTTGAGCTATACACGTTTTTTGGGGTATGTAGCCTAGACCTTTGGCCGTCGGGGATAATGTCACGGACAGCCGTCTAACGTCCTGGGGCAACTCCCATGGCTATGGTAGAGTTGGTACTTAGTGCTTGCCATAGGTTTCTGGTATGCACTCCCCTCAGCATGGTGGCGTGGGTATACCATTCCCCATAGCAACCCCTAGAGGACGCAGTTCGAAGTTCCCTTTAAAGGGAACGTCTCAGGTTACTTATGTAACCATGGTTCCCTGAGTAGGGAACGAGACTATAGGTTTCCTGCCATGCTTTGGACAAAAGCTTCAGACGAAGAAGTGAATGACGTGTTCTCCCGGCGCCTATTTATATTATAGTCGCACCGGTAGTGACGTCATGGGCTGTCGCCGGCCAACATGTTGTTGGTGTTTTTTGAATGTATGCTTCAGACACGTGTCACAACAAGGCGTTAACCATAGCGACCCCTAGAGGACTCAGTGTCCAGTTCCCTACTCAGGGAACCATGGTTACATAAGTTTTAAACAAGTCTCAGTTGCAGTTGCTCTAAACAAAAATTTGTGGCTATGAAGGCTTATTGCAGATTCACAATTTGTGAGATATGATAATGATTGCAATAGATTTTACACAGATTTGGTAATTTGAATGTTTTATAGGCCAAATAAAAACACTATGGTGGATTAATTGTTTTGCATCTCTAAATTTCTTAACATGAAGTAGGCCTACTTGCCACGATCCAACTTGAGTGCGCGCATTATAAACAACGCTGTCTTTTATGCTGCAGCCTATTTGATTAGAATGGAAGCGTTGCTGTTTTGTCGCGTCGCTCGCTACACGATGCGAGGAGGACTGGGCTGAAAAAGAGCTGAAGAGCAGAAAAGCAGAAGAAAGACTGTCAGCGGGAGGTCTGACTGCACACTTGCGGATCAGAGCTGTGTGTGTCAGGTCCGGTCATGACAGAGGACGCGCCTCATCCACAAACAAAAGCTCGCCCTTCTTCTGTCATGGTGGGCCATTCCATTGACTTATTGTTTTGTAATGAACCACTGATATTTTTCTATTCCTTAACCTTTACACAAACCTTTCTGCAAGACATTTATTAGCCTATGTTTATTAAGCCGTTGTCCTCGTTAGGAGCTTTGAATGGTTTCCGTGATGCGTCGTAAGCAAAACCTTACGCAAACATATTTCATCTTCAAGGTTTAAGTGATCAGATTTAGTGCCCCGTTAAAAATGACACTTGATGGCCTAGTGCTTCAGCTTTTTTGTTTATCCGTAATGCATTGTTGTTTATTTCTTGCGTCTTTATTATTCGAGATTTTGTGTTTATTCAAATATCTATCTATCTATCTATCTATCTATCTATCTATCTATCTATCTATCTATCTATCTATCTATCTATCTATCTGTCAGATAAAATTGTGATCGACAATTTAAATGTTTTCAGTATGGATCATTATTGTAATGCCATTTACATTCAATGCACTCTGCATAATGCATTGCATGTGTCCCCATGCACCCATCCATTAGACTAATGCACAGTCTGAACAACAGCTACGTACCCACATAATCAGGGATGCAGTTCTTTGAAGGGAATAACAATAAAATTGTGATCGACAATTTAAATGTTTTCAGTATGGATCATTATTGTAATGCCATTTACATTCAATGCACTCTGCATAATGCATTGCATGTGTCCCCATGCACCCATCCATTAGACTAATGCACAGTCTGAACAACAGCCACGTACCCACATAATCAGGGATGCAGTTCTTTGAAGGGAATAACACATAGGACATACAGGACACATTTCCACTGTCCCCATTTTAACGTGAAAGCACATTTTAGTCTTATTCTGTCGTCGTTGGTCTAAATTTAATATGGTGTAAACCTGTTGTAAGACAGGCTCTTAATTGATCTATTAGTTGCAGTATGAGCCTGATGCTTTGTGGCAAGAATCCATGCTATTATTGCCGGCTCCCTCAGGTATAGCGCTACCGCACTAATCCCATTGCACATGCATCATTACCTTCAATATTGTTTGGCAGCTCTTCTTTACAGCTTCCTCTTTAATTACCTTTGCTTTAAATATTTAACACACGGCAAACGTCTTCATGCGGCCGGTGCACAAGCTGTGTGACACTTGTCAATTCAAAATCAGCGTTAGCAATATAGAGTGAAGAAGTGTATAATTCACGTAATGTTTTTTTCTCTCCGTGAGATTTTGTGTTGCAGGTCAAAAGATTGATCATATGTGGGACAGCAAACTGAACTTTGCTATTAAGCATTACACAACGGTGTTTAGAATCTTTCAAGTTACTCTCCATCATGCCATCAGTCTCACTCCTTGTTTTTTTTTTTTTTTTTAATCAAAACAGTATTCAGAATATGATTTTGCGAGATTATATTTAGGGAGATTTGTAGAAATAGATCTCGCCTGTTGGACAGATTGCTTGGTAGTGGAGATCCTGAGGGATAATCCAAACGATAGTCCGTTGACCTTTAATAAACAAAAATATTGGACTAAGAGGCAAAGCATGCCACCTGCATAGTGTCAGGCCTCTGATATATTTTTTTTTGTCTACGTTTTTCAGCAATACATCTGTTCTACAGCTTTCAAAATCACCAAAAATGCATTCTTACAAGGAATGAAATGCAAGCATTTATGTTACCATATTACGATTTGACTATTATTATTGTTGTTGTTGTTGTGTAAATTTTTATGGACTGGCTCATTATTTATAACTGCATGGTTTTATGGCTGTCATTTGGTGACACAAGATCTTTTTAGCTTTTTTTCCCTAAGTAAACTCGTGTTAACTCTTATTATTAATTATCGCGAAATCACGACCATCTTTGTCAACCTAAATTTCCACTGAGGAATTCTGCGCCGCAAACAAGTGACATCGACAGTCTGCTCGACCTCTTTTCTGTTCGACCACAAATTGACCACAGCGCCTTTGAATAAACCTAATACTCTTAGCCTATTACATGCCTTAATCTTTCAATCCGTCCTGAAATAATGTCTCTTTCGACGGCTTAATTTACTGAACCCTGACCAGCAGGTTATCACTTCAGTCTAGTTTTTATTCTTCTCTTTTGCGTGATCGCGTTTTTCTTTAACAAAAAAGTTTGAAGAATAGAGCTTGTTTTTCTTTTTCACTAAAGCAACTACACGCTATCAATCTCGACATACGAATTAGAAGCGTGATAATGTGAATTTCTTTTGCTTATTTTTTCATCAGCCGAGCCATTTGTCTGCTCCACAGGGAAATAGTCTAACACTGTAAATAAATGAAACATGTTTTTCTCTGTGGTTTTGAACCAGCCCAGCCATTGCTTTACAAGTTTAATTGGGTGCTTAAAGATCCCCACGGATGCTAGTTCGAGCAACTGACTGATCAACATCAAAACACTTGATGCGCGTTTCATGGTATGGATGCTCCCGCGTGACCTCGTTGTTAACTCAGATCTGGATGATGATGAACCTGTTCGCGCGCGGTGGAGACAAAGCTGCATTCATAACCAGTTCCTGCCTCTCTCTGAGCCTGAACAGTAACAGTGTTTGATGCCAATTCCGATTAAGTAATGACTGTGGAAATGATGTACCCTTTCTTCACACCCTTGCTGAGTCCATTCACGTCCGCGTCTGAATTTATGACCTTCCAGCAATGCCCCGGCTTTAGGCGTGGAGTCAAGAGGATAAACTGAACTGTATAGAGCTATCTGATTAATTTATAAACAGAAATCATTAAACAAAAATGAGAAAACGAGTTCTTAGAAAATATTTTATAAATAACAACATAACATTTATTCACAGTTTCTTGATATAAACATAGCACACTCCTCAGGAGCACAGTATCGCACCTCATTTATTGTTAATAGGTAAATAAAAGTAAAAAGACTGACTGTAAATTTTACACCAGCTTCCAAAAAAGTAAATCACACAACATCAAGCACATGACCACAGAGAAATAAATGAAACACGCAACAAAACCTTGAGAGGACACATGGTAACAGATAAATAAAGCTGATGGATAATCAAACAATAAATAGATAAATAGAATTACTAAACTACGATTGCCAATGCAAACATAAGAAATTACAATTTATTCCCATACATACATAAAACATTGCATAAAGTTATTGACACCATCAAATCATATTGTGCAAAATTATGGCTGCCTCCAGTTTTCACAGTTCCAGAAAGAGCACACATTTTCATTGCGCTACTATTTCAAGTGCCTGCTGCCATGGGCTTATAGTTCTTCATTGACTCCTTTCCATAGTGCATAATGTAGATCAGAAAAATGTCCCCGTGTTTATTGGCATTTCCACAGTCCTAATTCAGAGTGAGAAGGAAAATGTATGAGAACAATGACAGGTTTGTCAGACAGATAACTGCATGATGAAATCCTTGTGACACAACATTGCAGAACGCAGAGGACACGTATACCTCAAATCACACACACACATGCATATACTAAATGGAAAGAGACGTTTTTTTTTCTTTTAGTTGTGCAATATAGTTGAAATAGCCCAAGCAATCCAATAATGTTCATCAGTTTAGCTGATGGTTGTACATCACAAATGTTTACTGTTATCAAAGATACTTTACTAGAGAGTATGTGTAATGGCATTACTTGAATGCAGACTGTGAGGTGACAGATATTATGTAATCCTACATGATTGGATTTATTTTTATTTAAAAAAAAACCTGTAACCATACACAATAGTTTGCAGATACATTTACATGTTCTGTGCAGATCTTTCTTATTTTCTCACATATTAAGTATGCAATGTTATTCTGATCATTATGTGAGCGATATCAGTTATATACGAACACCTCCATAATGGGTTCAAAAATACATTTGTTAATGTGTGTGTGTGTGCATATTCACTCATGCTCACCTGCCTCACCTCTTCATCACAGGTCTGAATGCAGTGGTTTTGACATCCTGGATTGTTGGATGTCGCACACTGTCCACACTGGATTCTGTCTCTGTCTTTCCTGCACTGGTGAAGTCTGTAGTACACAATCACAAGAGATCACAACTGTCAGTAAACTACACAAACAGTACTCAAACAAATACAAAAGTTGTATTTAATATTTTTTTTATTTTGCATATCTGTATATAATTAGTTTGAAAAAATAAGTTATTTTGAATAATTGAAATATAGCATTTAGAATTCCAAACGGCTGATAACTTAACCTGGCATAACTTTGATTGCTACTTGGTCCTGTTATATAGCTCTGTGAACAGAGAAAGGGTGTACCTTCCATTGAGGAATACTGGCAGGATTCTGTCAGTCCAGGATAGGATGAAGAGTGGAGTTGGAGGGTCTTGAAGTTCCCACTACTGTATGCCTTGTGTATCCCCTGCAGTCCTTCTTGGTAAAGGCTTTCCGTATTGCTGAGGCTGGTAGGGTCCTGAAGGCCCTTCAGCTGTCCACACTGCACTCCTCCGATTGTGGGCAACCTGACTCCCTGCATCTGACAGTCCACAGGCCCAGTCCGTACATCTCCACCATGCTGCATGCCTAATACAACCCCTGCGGCGGCCGTACGTGCCAGCGACCAGATCCGGGGCTTCTCCGATGACTCAAAGTGAGAGAGTGCCACAGTGTTGATAGAGGTGGACTGAGGTGAGGGCTGTTGTTGCTGTGGTTTGGAGCCCAGAGAATCCAGGTAGTCAGGGTTCAGAGCCCCAAAACTCTTTAGACCACAGGGAAAATATGGGAAGTTTGAGTGGAGAGGGAGGTCAGGGTTACAGTCCCTCTTCGGAGGGGAGGAAGTCGACAGGTCATCTTGACCTGATTTCTCACAGTCACTGTCCAGCTTGTCACAATCCTCGTCCTCTATGTCATCCAGGTCACTGAACTGCAGGTCCCGCTCATCATTACTGTCTTTGGAGTCTGTGCAAGAGCAGTAAGAGATACTGAGTGAGCATTCACATGCATTTACAAACAACAAACGCAGTCTAATACTTTTTTAATTTACAGAATTTAATTTAGCTGAGAAGCATTATGACTTACCTTTGGTAATACTGTCTGGGTCACTCTTATTGAGGTCTTCCTTCCGGTCATCAGCCACTTTGTTTTTGGGGGACCAGGTCATCTTGTTCTCCTTTTTTAGTCTCCTTCTAGCATTGGCAAACCAGGTAGACACTTGCGTGAGAGTCATTTTGGTGATAATGGCCAGCATGATCTTCTCACCCTTTGTAGGATATGGGTTCTTTCGATGTTCACAAAGCCATGTTTTAAGAGTGCTTGTTGTCTCCCGCGTGGCATTTTTTCTCCGGGTTGACCCATTAAAATCGACTGTCCCATACCTGAATGAAATTAAAATGTGACGTCTTTAAAAGGTTAACAGAATTTGTATTTAAAGCAAAGCATTATACATATCAAAATATCATATTAGTGGGACAGATACAAATCTCACCTGTCATACTGGTACTGGCCCAGTGAGTGGTCATATGAATAGTAGGCAGCGGGCTGGGTTATAGTGCCATGAAGACTGCCTGACCCCTCTTTGATTTCATATTGTGGGTTCTAAAGATAAATAAAAAACTACACATTTTAAAATGTGATATAGCTGCCATATATTACTGGCACCGAGTAAGGACATTTATTATTTACAGTGGAAACAACACTTTATCTCCTTACTGTCCTTAAATTGTAACCTTATTTTATCACTTACATGATAATTAAGCTATACACACATTTCTCTTTATTTATTCCAAATTTAACCAAGTAGGGCCTTTTACAGCAAGCAGATGACTATGTCGCTTCATTCTCTGTTTATTTCGTCTGATTATTCAAAGTTATTACACCCGACAGCTAGACAGCATGGTCCTCTTACCAAGCCAAAATAATCAATAACAAGCCGTGACTTGAATGAGTCAATCGATTGAACGGAGGACCCGCGCTATATCTGATGAGAGGGCTACACGTACCAGGCTGGAGTAGATGGCAGAGGGGTCGGAGCTGTACGGAAAGTAATTGGCGTAGTTCTGACCGGCTGCGGCCGCTGCTGCTGCGTAGGGAGAGCCGTACATCCCGAGCGCGGCGTTGAGCTCGTTCCGCGTGCTAGCCAGCAGCCGGTTCTCATAGGAGGGACAGCAGAAGGAGGCTGCGGTCTGAGACGCGCTCGATCCTTCCGTCACCGACCTGGAAATCGAATCGCAGCAAGTCGTGCTGGGGTTTGCCGACACGAAAAACTGCATGAAGAAAATTGTGGACAGACATGTCATTTTATATTTGCGTTACAAAGCATGCGCACAGTTTCCTTAGTAAAACAGAAAATGAAGGTAAGACGACGTTAAGAAGCTTTGCGTAGAACCGAACTCGCTTGAAACCGCTTGTATTTTATTCTCATCCATGCGTTTTGTGCACAAAGATAAGAAGTGTACTTTAATTTGACTTAATTGAGGCATTTATTGTACAAATTATTGAAATGTCCATAAACATTTACTTAAAAAATAGGCGAACGTTATTTCTTGTGGGTTGATTTATATGTTTGGTGTAAAAAAAAAAAAAATCTGTTTTTGTCAAAGCTGAAAGTAAAACTTTCTGTTAAGTTTTGAGTCAGAGTAACAAAGTTAACCAGCAGCAAGCGCGGCGTCTTTTAACAATATAGCCGTCGTTTTTACATTAAAGTAAACTATAATTGATTGTAAGTTATGTTGTCAAAAATATCTGTCCGTTATCTGTTAATTCGTTTATACACACAGACGGCAAAGGGAGGAGTCTCACTCTCACTCTGTACAATTACACTGTAAAGGTAATTTACACGTTTACAACAACACGTGAGGTCATTTATAATTCAAATAACACATTACTATAAATATTGACAAACCCCACGATATCTCCTAACTTTACTTTAGGACTTAGTGACAGAACAATCTGCTGCTACCTAGTAGTGTTAGTTACTGAGGTCCAGAGATTATGACAGAATGTGCGGAAAAAACACTCTATGGTGTGCGCGCTCATTAAGCATCTACATGAGAAAAAGATACAATTTTCATGCTTACCTGAGAAGTAGCATTGTAAGGATATCCAAACTGAGAGAAAGACATAGCTGCTGCTTTTGTTACCATACGCAATATTCTTCTCCCGCTGATCGATTGAAACCAAATCTACTTCAAATCCACCGTTTTACACACATTTCCACAGTCGGCCTTTCGCTCAATAATAGATGACTGCACTTATCTGGCAAGCACTGAGGATGTTTACGCCAGCCCTAGATTTATATGTAGCCTATAGATAATCCCCTTAAGGAAATGAGAAATTAGAGTTAAGCTTCATCAAGTACAAAAACTATTGTTGTTAAACAGCTGTAGAAAGCTTAAATGATAACGTAAGACTTGCAAGATATGAACTTGTGGTTGTGCTATTATTTGTGCCTCTATAGTTCTTTAGAGGTCCTCCATGCACGGGTATCAGTGTGACGTCATCCTAATCCCGGGACGGCGAGGATAGAATGATGTCTTTGCCAATCACGCCATGCTTCGCGCTTTTCTTGAGGTGTGTTCTGCACACCCCTGTCCCCTCAGCGTTTTTTCCTTTTCTTTTGAAACATTAGTGCATTCCAAGACTTAGAGCGCAGAAAGTATTACTGGGTTTGCTGAAAGCGATAGAATGAATACAAACAATAAATCGTTCTTCATTTTTTTTTTAAATAATAGTCTCTCTCTCTCTCTATATAATTTTAATAAGCATTCACCTTCTTTGGGAATGTTAAGGATATTCATATGAAAATGAGGATATAATGCCAAATAGCGTTTTAATACCTGTTAGATCATGCTCTCCTTAATGTCCCCGTCAATATTTTTATTAATGTACAATAATTTCAGGTTCATAAAGATGTAATCATAACTATATTTTATTTTTATCGATATAAATAAATCTAAAAATATATTTATCGGTATTGCCTAGATAAGGTCTCGATTCCTCTCTTATTTTTTTTTTACATATCAGACACTACCCCGCTGATGAGCAAATGAACTGAGGAGGGATCTGCAGGACCCTTGCTCGCATCTGTCTGACCGATCAGAGGTCCGACCTGGTGTTAATTGCGATGATGTTTCCATCTCTCTCTATTAGAGAGAGGGCCAGTCCCGGCAGACGTGAAGAGAACCTCTGGCAGGTCAACAGAAAACTGATTGATGCGTATCTCGGGACCTACGCGACCATTACGAGAAATGCGTAATTGCATCAATTAACAAATGGATATGGCCTTGTTTAACCAGCGAGTTACACCGTGAAAATATGCCTTTGAGGTGAAATTAGACGGTCAGAATGGAACTGAGAGAGAGAGAGAGAGAGAGAGAGAGAGAGAAATTAGCTGAATCTCTCAAGTCTAATTATACGGCAGTAGTGGGAGGCGACGGGAACAGCATTCTAATTGAAGAATGCGTACTTGAAAGGAATGGTAGAAATAACGCTCCCTCACGCGGAAGAAGTCTGGAAAGGGTAATACATGCAGTTTTATTAAATGTTTTAGACAATATAATTAGAAGAATCCCTTTACTCTCTCTCTCTCTCTCTCTCTCTCTCTCTCTCTCTCTCTCTCTCTCTCTCTCTCTCTCACACA
>NW_015505537.1:913541-932272 GCF_001515645.1 Sinocyclocheilus grahami | reverse complement strand
TCTCTCTCACTCTCTCTCACACACACACACACACACACACACACACACACACACACACACAGGTTTACATTTGTGAAAAGTGGGGACACCCCATAGGCGTAATGGTTTTTATACTGTACAGACCGTATATTCTATTGCCCTACACCAACCCTACACCTAAACCTACCCCTTACAGGAGACTTTGTGCTATTTCAGATTTTCAATACACTCCATTCTGTGTGATTTATAAGCGTTTTGAAAAGTGGGGACGTGGGGTAATGTCCTGAAAAGTCACCTTCTCCTTGTAATACCTTTGTCATTATACAAATGTATGTCCTCATTTGTCACAAAAACGCGTACACACAGGCATACACGTTTGTATGACTTCTAGCCTATTGTTTTTATTCTGAGCGAATGGTCAGATGGTAATTGTAGCCCTAAACCCAACCCTCACATAAACCTTTTTAGCATTTTAGATTTCCATGAAGACATTCTTTTTCATGTTTGTTTATCAGTTTTACTAGTAGCCCAAATAAAGTTTGATTTGATTTAAACCCTATGGGGACATGTGGTCCTAACAGTGAAGGTAAATTAGCCAATTCAACGGAATGTAGTGCTCGCGCATCATCATCCCTCACGCGCAGCACTCACAGCACTCAGGCGGTCAGTGCCAAGCGCGCAGCAATCCGCGACGATCTCCTCTCATTTGATCCTTTTCAGGGATAATATAAGAGGAATAGTTCAATGACGTTGCTTAAAAAGGATGAGGACCTTGTCCACGATGATCTCTTTGCGATTACAAGCTCACTCTTCGAGAGGCGCCAGAGAGCTGCGAGTCAGTGAACGGCCCCTGATGGAGCCGCTGTGATGACTGGAGCGTGCAGTGCAGGCCCATCAAGTGCCACGTTCAGTTCAAGTCACCGCAGTCTTAACATGTTCTGTGTCGAGCATTTGGAAAACAAAGAAATATAAATGATAAAAAAATTTTTGTAGATATGTTTTATTCTCATGAAGGAGATGAACTGTCAATTAAAGGGATTCTTCAACCAAAAATAAACCCCCAACATTTCTGTCATAATTTACTCTCTCTTATGTCGTCCCAACATTGTATGACTTTCTTTCTTCTGTAGAACAAAAACACAAAAGAAGATATTTTAAACAATTTGGGAGCCAAGACAGTTATAGCCAGAATATTTTCTTTTATGTTCCACAGAAGACAGAAAATACACATTTGGAAAGACATGAGGGTGAGTAAATGATTACAGAATTTAAATTTCTGGATGATCTCTTAAACCTTTATTCATTTTTGTCTTACTTAATAGGAACTGATAGATCGGAGAGATACTACTGTGAATTGGTATGTACATGTATGTAGATTAGTTGACTCCAGTGAGTATTTTTCAGAGTACTACGTTTTTTTTATTTGATTAAAATAGATTATTTTGAATAGGGCATATTGTCACTTCATATTAATAGGTTGTCACAATGGAACCTGCCATTACAGTGATTTGGCAAATTGAATGTGTTGACAAACAGTAAAAACACACACTCACGAAACAGCAAAAATTAATAGGTTAATGCTAACAAATGTCTGAACTTTTTTGCCCCAAAGTATTAAAATAAGTAAATTGCATAAAAAATTAAATTTAAAAGACACTAACCTGACCCAATTAAATTGTGTCAGCTTTTCCTGACTGAGAAGAATACCCTTAGAATACAGTTTAACCTTTTGGTTAAAAATGCAAACTAGTTTTGTCAGTAGTCAAAGAAAAAAAAAATAGGATATTGAATTTTTTGTCTGAAACTCAGAAAATGTATTCTAATTTAAAAGGTTTCTTGATGTTTGAAACCAATATACAAATCCACTATTAGAGGATAAAATACGTGTGTGATTTAGTCAGAACCTTCCTTACTTCAATGTAGCCCATGTGACAACTAGCCTGGGCCTCTCATATGCATGGTTATACATTACCTTGTAGGTTTGTTAGGTAATCAAAAAGGAAAACAAATATGTCTGATTATTGAGGATTTCCAAAAATACCCACATCCCCATCTCAATATGTTATAGATCAGTGATTATCCCACAAACTTCTCCTGTTACGAGAGCACAATTAGAGAAAGAGGAACCAGTTGAGAGGAAGGTCAGAATATCCTATGTGGTAGTTTACTGTAGTTTCTCTAAAGCCTTGTGCAAGGGCACACATGATAGTCCAAGTGCATATGGGCAGCCTCATCCATAATGCATGTGGATTGGAGCAGCACCTGATGATCAGTACTGAGGGGTGGAGGGGGGTCGTAAGTTAAATCCACCTTAATTAAAAAGGTAGAGCGTGCTGACCAGTCCTACACACCTATCACTTTTCATTCCTATCGCTCTCACGGCTTTCAGGATCTTGCGAGCTAGTTTCTGATGATACCATCACATCCGTTCCTATAGGGATGTGTATGGTCCGCAATCTTCTAAAATGGGTAGATGGATGGAAAGATGGATAGATTTCATGTTTTCCAAACTTTGAATTATAGCATTCTCTGTGACAAGGGAATTTGAATGGTCCCTTCGCTTACATTTGTTTGTGTGTGAGTGTGTGTCTGGGCCTCTGTTAGCCTTGCATAGAAATTATGGAGGCTCAAAGCCTCACAGCAGAAAGGTTAAACCAACAGCCAGCTTCACCTTCTCATTTAATACATTTCTCAGGCTGCTTTAATGAATTTCACAAAGCTTTTCTGCTTTTTCATAAGACAGATCAGAGCTTTTTTATGAAATAATAATAAGGCACTGCTCAGAAAGGGGCAGAGCGAAGGGGAGGGGACATTCAGGATCGAAGCAGAGTGATATCTCATTAAACAAGTCTGATATTCCTGATATATTCAGATGAATCCCAGACATACAAGATCCTGAATTATTGCTCAATGTGTCTGCTCGCTTTATTTCTGGCCAGGTCTTAACACTGCTAAATTATCCAAAAATGGAAAAGAAGGTAATAAATATTCTAATGAGAAACCCTCAAATTATAATGGATGTGGCCATAACAGTGCCCAGCAAAATCCAAAACAAACTTCATCTAAAGTAAATGGATAAATTGACCAGAGTCAGGAAGACTTTATTCTTCAATTATCTTTGTCTACTAGAGAGATAATAAAGTTATCAATCTAGCTATGTTAATAAAAGTAAGACTTGCTTTGATGTTTCTCAATGTCAAGTTTGAAATCATATAATTGCTCCCTTTTCTGTAAATGATTAATTACTCATATATTTGCTGATTAGATACGTTGTTTTAAAAGATGGTGCATATGCCTAAACTACCGAGTTATTTTTCAGGAGTATTTCACAATAATGTTTTAATTAATAGCCTTGTGAAAAAGATGTGCCCTTAATTGTATTGAAAGTGCACTTGTAGTGTATTTCAAATCAGTATTTTTTTTTTAATTGTATTTGCAGATAATATAATTATAATGTAATAAAATGCCATATAAGTGTACTTAAAGAGTACACTTTCATGACAGTTTCTTAACACACATACAGTAAGTACACTTTTAAAAATTGCAAAATTATATCAAATTAAATGTTTTACTTTGTTGACTATCATTATAAAGCACATGCAAAATACTTATAATTTAACATAATTAATAATCATAAATTATCATAATTTAATCATAATTGAACTGTAGTGTGTTATTTGATATACATTTAATATATTTTAAATGTACTAAATTTTACAACTGCAGGAAGCACTCTGGCGGTCAGCACATAATGTATATGAGCTGCTGGCTCATGGGGACCAGGGTTCGAATCTGGCATGGGTCTTGTCCTGATCTCCCTATTTCCATCTCTCTTGCTATATTGTACTATAAGAGGAAAAAATAATAAAATATTTTAGAAAATAAATAAATTTATAAATGATTGACAGTACCCTTCAACCATATATAATAGAAGTAAACAATAGAAGTAATTATGAAATTGCATACAAAGATGTACTTAAGTCCTACTTGTAAGTGGGTCAAAAAAGCACTTTTAAGTTCAACTAATTGCATTTAATATAAATTTAAACTATAATATACATTTAAATTTTATTGCAGTTAACATTCGTAAGTGTCTGACAAAAATCACATTCAATTCAATTATTATTATTAATTAATTAATTTTTATTTATTTTTAATTAACAACACTTAAAACCTTCCATTTATTATATTTTCTCAACTCAGCAAAAAATGACACTGAACATGGATGAATGTGTGGGTGCATTATAGTTTATAATGTACATTTAGGTTTGTTCTTCACTGTTTTGTTGAGTTTCTGTGAACAGGAATGTTTAGCTGGCAGCAGCTCTAAATGTCCTAGTGTAATTTAATCAGTGTTTCTGTGCTGTCAGGGATTTGTAACTTGTTACATTGAGATTTAACTGGCAGATACTTGGATGACTCAGTCAATGTCTCTGTGTGTTTCTAAAAAGGCCCTCTAGTAAATTTGTTGAATTTGAATGACAATTCTGTCTTTGTTTACTTACCTACTTATGTTATGTTTTTTGGAAAACAAAAACAAAACAAAACAAAATAAATGTGGTCTCTTATGCTCACCAAGGACAAAAATGCAATAAAATAAAACAACTAACTTTATTTTATTTGCATGTTATGTTTGTTTATTTATTTATTTGTTTATTATTATTATATATTTTTTTATTTTATTCCATTCCTGTGGTGAAAAAGCTGAATTACTCCAGTGTCACATTCTCAGAAATCACTCATCTATGCTGATTTGGTGCAGAAGAAACATTTCTTCTTATTATTATCAATGTTGAAAACAGTTGTGCTGCTTAATAGTATCCTTGCTGAATACAAGTATTCATTCCTAAAATCCTACTGACCTTAAATTTTAATAATTTACTGTTCAAAAGTTTGAGGTCAGTGAGATCAGCAGAAGAAAGTAAATCCTACAAGGTTGGAACATCATGATGGTGCATAAATGATGACACAATGTTCCTTATTTAATAGTGTATATATATGCATATGCAATGCTCAGAGTATGGCAACTAGTAAAGGATGTTCAAAACACACACATACCGATTCCATTCAACTTGCCAGTAAATTGTGGGGACAAATAAGTCCAGTATTACATTAGTGTGTCAGTAATTATAACCCTTCACCATGATCTGTGCAGACGACAACATCTGCAACATCTTGTGTGGTTCTAAAACTTCTGCAGCTCTGCAGTCATCCTCTCCTCTGTGACCTCTCTCTCTTCCTCTCCCTCTCTCCCTTCTCACCGCGCTTGTGGCCCCCTGGAAGAGGTCCCATCTGCAAATGCTTGTGGGTGGTTAACCAAACGCTGGTGCCAAGTCATACAAATAGTCATGCTTGGTGTTTGTTTGCATAAACACTTCTGAGGGCGGCACTGTTTTGTAGTTGCTTTTTTACAGTTGGTTGGAGGTTGAAGAGCTGCGACAGAGACACGGGGGGATATGGTTCATTGCAAGGTCCCGATCTCCAATACTTCGGTCTGGATTCTGAGACTGCGGTGCTTTTGGTGTGCAGGGCAGGACAGTAGGTTAAGTCGAGTTTTCTGCAAACATTAAAGCAATCCAGGCTGTTGTGATGTCAGATGTACTTTTCCACTTGCTCTTACTTCAAAGCCTCATCTTGGGCACCATGCAGCAATGTCAGGAAAAGTCCAACTAATTGAGAAGTTTTCTTTCACTTTTGATTTTACTCCTGGATTGAAAGAATGCCAGAGGAGGGAAAATGTTGAGCCGTGTAGGGCGGGAGAATTAAAGATTAAGTTACATGTACAGGCAGAAAAGAACATTCATTTATCCCCCATTATGACCGCACATTTTAGTTTCAGGTTTTCATCCCTGGGATTTAGGAGCAACTGAAAGTGACCAATTGGTAGTCATCATCACGTAACTGTTGTTATTCTGTAGGTTTAAGAAAATTGACCTGACTGCTTTTATCTTCAGGTGAGATTGTGCCGCTCTGGAGGTAAGTGGGAACAGACAGGGGCTGTTGAAACCCGCTCTCATGCCCGTGAGCAAAACAGCCTCTCCTACAATGACAGTTCAATTGCTGAGGCCTCTGGTCCTCATTTGCAGACCATGCACTGGAGAGGTTTTTCTTCTCCATGCACGCTCTCAAACGTAAGCCAGATGGCTCTAAAAATATTTCCTCCACACGTTTTATTTTCATCTTTCCCGTCGAGCCTTGTTGTGTCAGTAATAATGGTGCATTATTTCTGACGTGAAACCAATGTTCCCAAGTAAAAAAATCATTGTCCTAAACTAGTATTTCATGTCATATAATTTTGGATTCACTCTACTCTTATGTAACACTCTAGGAATGTCACCAGGTACTCTTTTTACAGTGTTGTGGATTTTCATTTCCAGGACAGAATACTGTACTGTGGAGTGCCATTCAGACATGGCTATTTCATCTAATTAATTTTTTTTTGTATTTTTCATTCAAATCACATGCATTATGTACCTCCAGAACCGACTGAGGTTAGTTTCCCCAAACTGGAATCTGGATTTCACTATAGCAGGCCTATTGGGGAAAAAATTCCCTTTGCGGAACATAAAAGCAGATGTTACATAGCTGCCAACATCAAATGCTCTTGTTAAACTGTACAGAAAGTGAAATTAAATACCTTTGATTGCTAAAGTAGCTGGTTATTGTAAACTAGTTCTCAACATGGCTCTTACATAGCCCTTGACCTTGGCTTGGCCGCACATGCTTCATCAAATTTCAAAACCAACTGCAGCTTTTCGTTGTTACTGCTAATTCCTGATTAGCAGATTGTCAAGCTTACTTTGGGGACTGAGAAACTTGGATCAGCCCTTATAGGTGTTTCCTTTATTGTTTTAGAGTCAGCTTCTCTAAGTAAACACAGATTAAAGCAGAGTGTTTGGTGCTTGAAATGCAATATAGTGCTTTTAAGAGTTTTGCCTGACCAGCAATTTTCTCTCACATAAGGATATCAGGTTCAGTTGCTCTAGTGAACCATGTTATCTTAAGAAATCAATGCAGAACTGTTTGTAGTTACAATTTGTATTTGTTTTTATTATTATTCCTGTCATCAAACATTTCAGTTGGAACCCAAAGTTAATTAATAAGTATGAATTTGAATAAAATTTGCCACCCTCACAGGATGTGGGGGAATTGACTGAATTCAACAAAATTCAACAGATAATGGCATTCTGGGAAATGTAGTGTTCTTCCACCCTGTTCTAAATTAGTCTGTCTATAAGGCCTATAAAATCTTCAAACAAACAAAAAAAAAACCTTTCAAACAAGGTTGTGAAGCCAACGTTTTTAAATACGGAAGGTTTTTAAATGCATAACATTTTTACATGATTAAAAACCCCCAATTATTTTAATTCTACTTCCTTTGATTTAAGTTCACATTTAATTCTACTTCTTATTTGCTACCTCAGTTAAAATTAATTTCAAATTCAGAATTTGAATTGGAATGTAAAATGCATTCCTGTTTCATGTTTTAACCCTGCAGGCCAGGCAAAAATATGAGTATTACACTCTGTTTGTCTGATTTATTCCTTTGCCTGAACTAAATTGCCTCTTTAGAGATGAAAAAAGTCACATTATGTTGTGTTGTATTATATATTTTTTGCATTTCTATGAAACAACATTAGAGCATGTTAAAGTATGTTTTAGACAGTTTATTTTAAGAAGGCATGGCATTACATGAATACTGGTGCCTGATGGTAAAATTATTTATTCCATGTTTTGTTGGCTAGGGAGTAGTGCTCAATTTTAGTACTATTAAAGGCACTTTTTACATTTAATACTGTTGATCATAAGGGTGAAATTCAATCAAAGGAAGAAAATGTAATCTGAAACAAATTGTACAAGCAGTTACAGAAATGATGAAAATGTGTGAAAGAAGTGAGAGAATAATTTGTACCTTGTCAAAAAAACGTAACTCACCAGCAACTTCAGCTGATAGAACAAATTACATTTTTTTGGTCTAGTATACTTGCCACCGCTGACCACAGGGTTTCATTTGGTGATTTCAGTGAGGAGAGATTCAATTTGAAATCCTATTATATCTATCTGGTGTTCAGTGTGTATTGTGTGTGGTTCACTGTCTGGTTAGGGAGTAAGAATTTGGGCCCACAGAGGACAGGCAGAGGATGAATAAGTGAACAGTGGAGCTATAGCAGAGATGTAAAGATTTTTTTTAGAGAACTGCGTTTCAAATCTCAGATTATTGAGTAGCTCTTTGTTTGATGGGCTGACACCCCAAATGAATGCACTCAGTCCCATACAGTAAATATTTTACGCTTTGGTGGATAGCATAAAACTCATCCAGCCTCAGAAAATAGAGAGAAAGAGAAAGAGCGTAAACTCTCAATCCTTTTTAATTCATCAAAGCACCTTCTAAATGAGGGGCTCAGTTAAACTTTCATACCCAATGAACAAGGCAAACAGCAAAGACCAGTTTGGTTTGATATATATATATATATATATTTCAATCTTTGGTATGTCCGTCTGAGATTCATTAGGTTTTGAAGGCACAGGCTGAAAGGGGTGAGAGGTAAAAAGGAGAGCCAACAGGAGAGAGAGAAAGAATGATGACTGTTGCCTCTTTTGACAGATGGTATGTCAACCCCATAATTTCTTAGGTTCTTGCCATTCACTGTATGATTGAAAGATTTCATGAGGTTATTTTTTTTAAATACTTTGCTGACAAACTCTCCTCCAAGGCCCATCAGATCCACCTCCAACAGGCAGTCTGTTTATTTCCCAGCCCCAAACATATTTTTATACTGATTGTGTAATTACATCACTCCATTGCTTAATGTAACTTATATTACAGTGTTTACAGGAAGTTTTGGAACATCCACCGAACAATCCAGACAGGTATCTTTGTCCAAAAGGACATTTTTATGTCATCTATGGAGGCCTGTTTCTGCATCAGAGTAAAAATAAAAATGGTGCATATTAGATTACTTTAAAATAAGAAATAAAATCTTGTTGTGAGATATAAAACTGCAATTGGAAGATACAATGCACATATGAGATTTTTGCAAATCCTCAAAGAGTAGAGTATGGCACTAGCAATACCAGGATCATGGGTTCAGTTCCCAGATAATGCATAAACTGGTAAACTGTACAGTACACCAGTATACCTTGAATGCAATGTAAGTTCCTTTGGATAAAGATGTCTGCCAAATTTTCTCTTTTTTTTTTACAATTCAGAGAAATAAATTTGTAATTGTGAGATGTAAAGTCACATTTTAAGATATACAGTCACATTGTCACATTGTGAGATATGAAGTTGCAATTGCAAGATAAAAAAGCAATTAGGAGCAAAAAGTTGCAATTGAGATAAAAAGTCATATTTTGAGATATAATTTTGCAATTAAAAGTGCGAGATAAAAAGTTAAGATATAAAGATGCAATTAAGAAAAATATAGTTGCAACTATGATTTAAACATTGTGATATAAATTCACAATTACCTTATTATTATTATTTTTTAACTCTGAGGCAGAAATGGTTTTCCATCATTTTCATGCATGTTTGCTGTTTGTAGCGATATATTCATGACTCAAAGTTTCCCTTACAGTCAAGCACATTTTGTACTGATATGCACAGCACTCTTTATGTCTCACAATGTCAAATCAGATCAAGTTGTATTTGAAGAGAGGAGCCTTATCTGACCTGTTACAGGAAGGTTACATCGAATAATGTCATTTTATATATATACAGTATATATATATATAATTATTTTTTATTTTTTTACAAACCCATCAAACTTGTATCTGAATCATATATAAGATAAAAATGTGGTAGTTTACCAGAAGCACTATATAGTCCCATCTTCCTTTAGGAAGCCCTCACTTCTTTTTCCTCTTTTCTCGGTCGCTCTTCTTGTCACATTTCCTGCTGCTGTCTGAGTGTGAACAGGGCGCAGGGGTCAGGTAGCTCAGCTCCATGATAACCCCTCATAAGAGCCGCAGAACGGCTGACACTCACCATATGGCCCTCTGACCCTGTCTCCATGCGAACAGGACATGGCACAGGAAGGAGTACACTGCTGGAGAGATTTGTTCTCAATAGAGAGGAATGGAAAAGATATGAATGGAAAACTTAGAAAAACTGGGAACATGCTCGGAAAGCAATGTGGATTGTGTTAAAGTAGTTCACAGCTGAAACGCTTGACGATAAGGACTTTAAACGTGGCTAATCAAGGCTGCTGTTTGCAAATGCATGGAGCTGATGATGTTCATTGTGGGAATGAGTCTTTTATCTTTGAAACTGCGATCAATAGTCGCACACGTGCACAAACGTTCACGCATGCAGACTATCTGGACGGTTCCCTGGGGTTGAGGGCGTGAGGAGGGGAATGTGCAGTCTGGCCTTATTAGAATGCTCCATGTGTGATGAGAAGAGAGGAGCAGCAGCTTTCCCAATGCAGACCCCACGTCACATGCAGGCAGCACCACTAGACAGGGGCCACTGCCCCCTAACCCCCCCTTCCTCATGGGAGATGGTCCAGGTCTGCTTTCTGTCACGGTGTCTTCCACACCACACCCCAGGGGGCCACACGGTGTGGGAACCCAGTTTTTTAAACCCCATCGTTCTGTGAGGGAAATGGAGAGAGGAGAGAGTGATATTTTCCCTGAATCAGAGACTCTTTCCTTTTGTCAGTTTGCCATGGTCTATCTCAGCCTTCTCCGGTATGCGCCTCCTTTCCCTCTTTTCTTTAGATCAATAGTGTTAATTGGTCTGCTCTGTCAGTCCTGCATTGATTGTGACCACTAATAAAAGAGATATTGATTGGCAGTTTGTTTAACATTGGCCTGCGCACTGCACACTGCCCTTTAATGCTATTCCTACAGCAACCTTTTCCTGTTTCCAGCACTTCTTAACGTCATAAATTATGCTGGTCGATTAGGGATATTTTTTTGTCCATTTTTTTTTTTTTTACTTGGATGACAGCCTAATTTTTTATGAGGATTTTTTCTCTAAAACATTTATTTTATAATTTTATAAAGTGTATTTATTTATTTTGGAATTTTTTACAGAAACAAATCTGTAAAAATGCTACAGTAAAAACCTACTAATTGGTCAATTGTAATTTATCTTACCATATATGTTAGAAACAAAACTTGCTTACATAATTTAAAATAAAGTAAAAACTGTGAAAAACAGTAAAGGGTCATTCTTAACTTTCCTGTGTGACACATATGATTATTTTGTGTGTGTGTATATATATATATATATATATATATATATAAAAATAAAATATATATATTTTTTTATGTATTTTTTTTTATATATAATTTTCTTTGCATTATTTTAGTGTCATGTGTGTTACCCCGATGGTGTTTTGTCTTTGGTATTTGGTTGACATTTGATGATGATTATTGTACCACCTATTTTGGTGATTTTCAGTACATTTTACATTTTACAAGGTAAAATGTTTTTGGTAGTTGGTATATTAACATTATATCACTTAATGAAATACACGGTTATAAGCTGTAAAATGTACAAGCACCAATATGCCGTTCTGTAATATCTGAAGCATTGTCATCATTTTAATTGATGTGTGTGTGTATATATATATATATATATATATATATAAAAATAAAATATATATATTTTTTTATGTATTTTTTTTTATATATAATTTTCTTTGCATTATTTTAGTGTCATGTGTGTTACCCCGATGGTGTTTTGTCTTTGGTATTTGGTTGACATTTGATGATGATTATTGTACCACCTATTTTGGTGATTTTCAGTACATTTTACATTTTACAAGGTAAAATGTTTTTGGTAGTTGGTATATTAACATTATATCACTTAATGAAATACACGGTTATAAGCTGTAAAATGTACAAGCACCAATATGCCGTTCTGTAATATCTGAAGCATTGTCATCATTTTAATTGATTTTATAGTGTACTTGTACTGTACAGTATGCGTTAGTCTGCTCCTCGGTTTCTTTTTTTCAGATCGTACTAACACTAATTTATACTGCATGAGGGCATGGTGAAAGTGAAAGTCCTCTGTGTGTCCCCTGAGTCTGTGTGAGGACTTCAGAAACAGTCTTAAGTACTGTACTTCATAGATTTAATTATCTCCATTAACTATTCAGTGATCAATAGAGTTAGTTTTATCCAATCGATAGGTTCCCAACCACCAGAAGGACAATGTGCATAAGTTAATATTTGCATTTGAAAGTGACTGATGTAACATGCCCCATTGGAAATCCATAGCTTTTTGTGCAGCTGTATCTTATGTGTCTGTGTTTATGGCTGGCCACTATTGATTCAGCCCACTGTATTTACTGCCGGGATGGTGTCGTAGGTTTTAATTGTCAGAATGTTTTAGACCTATCACGCATTCTCTGCTCCTCTTACCTCACTCCTCTTTCATCTACGTCCTCTCGCTTTCTCTCACTTCTGCCTTACTTCATAGTTTTCACTCTCTTTTTCTGTATATTACTCCCTGTCTGTTCTTATTTCCTTTTTTTGTTTTAGTCCCTGTGGTATGGGAAAACTGATTTCTACACAGAATCTCTCTTAATTTGCTCTCTCTCTCTCTCTGTGTGTGGAAGAAAATCATTGAGTTTTATTTAAATGGATACATCTACGAACCCCAGGGAACAGCTCCAGTTGTTACGGAGCTGACAAGACGTGAGACGTGCGGATCCATTCGCAAAGCTTTATTGTGGAGAAGACAGAGACATGGTCATAAAGCAGGCAGGGTCAAACAGAGGCAAACAGGAATATGGCAGGCCAGACACAAAAAAAGTCCTAGGGCTAGCGTGGGTCGACGATTGGCAGACAGAGTCACAGGGGCAAGGCTAAAGGGAGAAATCAAGGCTAAGGCTAAGGCTAAGGCTAAGGCTAAGGCTAAGGCTAAGGCTAAGGCTAAGGCTAAGGCACAAATGAGGGCTCTGTAGTGTAGCTATCTGAGATATGCGCTAAACAATACTCGGCAGAGGGAAGGGATCAGAGTGAGTGTTAAATAGTGAGGGAGTGATATGAAACAGCTGGGTGCAATCAGTGTTACCAGCTGTGTGCAATCCGTGCTGAGTGCAGTCAGTGCAATGAATGATGGGATATGTAGTCCGGGGTGATGTGCAACAGTGTGTAGTGCGAGAGTCAATGAAATCGGAAAGGGTGACCTCTGATGGCTAGCAGAAGGAAGTTCATGGACCGGATTCGTGACACCAGTCACTTCTAAGTGTGTGCAGCTGCTTATTGAGGCCTGTTCCTTAATGGATTTCTGTTTGTTTACTAACTAATTTTCTGATGTAATGTTTTTTTTCCTGATATCTCAGACCGGCAGCCCCATTTGACATTTCAACATATGTTCAGGCAAAGCTATTGCTTTGATTTTATAGCCATACATCTCTTTTGATATTTATACAGTCAGTGGAAATTTTCAAATGATTGGAGTTAATCAATGTATTTACATTTATTTAAAATATCTTGTTTTATCCATATAGTATATAGTATAATATATATGTTATATCCATATAATTTAATATTAGTATTTTATATTTAAAATATGTAGGTTCTATAATATTTAATACAATCAACCTGATTGCAAAGGTTACAATTAAAGTCATTTTTAAGGGTCAGATCATGTAGAAATAGATCTTTTGTTTTTCAGGGCAATGTAGTACTTAAAGTAATAATTGTGGATGAAGCATTGTTATGTATTGATGTAGAAAATATTGATGTGTAGGTAACAGATTATATTATGTTATATATTCTTCTGTCTTATTGAGTAATTACAGTTTATGACTGTGGCATCAAAATGTATTGCTTAGAAATGAAGTTAAATGATCCTCCACTGTAATTTTCTAAATTGTGTGTAATGATATTAAGGATAGACACTGTGTTTGGCTTAGTCCAAAACTGAAGCAGCTATTGATTGTCAAATTGGTTTTGACATTTTTGCAGAAATGCTATAGCGACAATCTCTCACAGCCCCTTCAACTCAACGTTTTGAAACGCATAACACTGGAAAATGTTTTGACACACTAACGTCTCCCAGAACTACTTTTATAATGGCATATATATATATATATATATGTATATATATATATATATATATATATATATTTGTGTTGGTCAGACAGATTCTCAGATATGATACTTTGAAAAGTGAGTCTAGTTTAAATTGCTCCCTGCTGTGTTTTTAATCTGCTAAAAATCAATAGAGCTTTTACTGTCACTCTGAATGGGAGGCAACGTGTATTGATGTCCAGATGTCATTCGGAAAGGATTTGAAGCCTCTATCCCTCCTTCTCTCACAGGGGATGGTGTGACATATCAGTTCATCCTGTCGTTTATTTTTAAGAGAGTTAGTAAAGCTTTCTGCTGTTGGGCCTTGCTAGCATCTCTTTAACGTGCTTGGTTTACACAACAGGGCTTATTTTAAAGCCTTTTATTGATGTCCGTCTCAAAGAAAGCTATTTAAATGAATACAGTCTTAATGGGTTATCACTGTAAGCTCTTACACGTAGCTTGGCTCGTACAGGACGAAGGCAATTTATCTGGCAATTCAATCAGAGGAGAGAAAGTTTTACATGATTCAATAAGGCTTTCCTGCTGGCAAGTCTCTCCAAAGGAACGGTAAGGGAGAAAGACATGGGAAGGAGACAGAGGAGAAGGAAGAAGGGAAGAGGGATGAATAAATTAATGGAGTAAGGACAGATGGAGGATCAGTTACAACGAGAAATAACCATATAAGCATAAGCAACACAAATATAGGAACTTACATGCACTTTAAAAGTTTGATTTCAGTCTAAAGCAATAATTAGACCTTGTGGTGAAAATCAAGTTTAACATTGTTTACATGTCTGGTGTTTTTAATATGCTTAAAGACAAACCATAAGCTAATTCATCTGTCAACACCATTCCTGGGCATTTTGTCCTTGAAACTACAGCTTTACCAAAGACAATCTCAAAAATGGGGTTTGAAATCGCCTTTCCTACCGTCACAAATATGTAACCAATCCTGTCAACTTGTGGGGCGGGGCTGGTCATAGGTTTCTATTTACAACCTGTTTTTTGCAGCGGTGAGTAATGTAGCCAATCACTGACTTATCTGTTGATTTCATGAGCGCAGTGGCCAATCAGATGTGTTTAAGTTAGTCAGATTCCACTCACCGCTCAAAAAGCTGGGAGTTTTGTTCAGTGCTGAGTTATACAAGCTCGCAAATCCTCTCATTAAAACAAACAAAGTGTAGATGTGATGTGAGCAAGAGATTAATTGTGCAGTGTAGAGCTTCATTGACTATAACGGAACTTTGTGAGATCGTAATAAACTAAAATGAGACAGCTTTTTAGTGATTATAAGGGCAGCACTCTTTGCACGCTTTCTATGCTATAGTCCATTGAGAGGATTTGAATAAATTCACTCACAGATTCACTCTCCGATAATCATTTATCCAGTGTTCTCACTTGACATTGTGTAGCTTTTATTACTTAAGTTAACCGAGTGAAAGTGAAGCATGTCCGAGCTGGTGTGATTGGGTGAGTAGGGGCGGGGACTAATTAGCATTTCCATGTTTCTTTGTATACTAAATTAGGTATTTTAAAACAGAAATTATTTTCACGGGATAAAAACATTTAAATATGCCATTTTGATTATCAAAGATTTTAAAATGTCATGTAAATGCTTTAGTCTGACTGAAATTATACTAGTCTGGTTTTGTGAAGTTGGACTACCAGACTTAGAAAATGATTGGTTGGCTTCCTCCAACGTGTTAATCAGTCAACAACAGGACAAAATTGTGCTTGCTTGAAAAGACAGAGATAAGGTTTATACTGGAATAAAAAATAAAAAAATAAATAAAATGGTTGAGAAACAATTTTCACTGAGACATATTCAGACATGCTCTTTCTCAAATAATTACAAAGAAACAAAGTAACACCTTTAATGAAATGTCAAATGTTGAAGTAGAAAGACAAAATAGTATTTTCTATTTAAATAGTAAATTCTGCTGTATATTGATCATAACTGAAAATATAAAAATACTTTATGTTAAATAAGGAATATTAATTGGAAGGTGAAAGCTGTGAAGACCAAGTCTGAAAGGCAGAGAAACAAGGATACACAAACATAGATATGCATAAACTCCTACTTCTCTCATTTTCTCCCACTCCTCTCATTTTTGACTCTTCCAGAACACAGAGTATCATTGCATGGCTGGTTGGTACTTGGAGGCCTATAAAACAGTAAGTCTGCCTGGATGGGTTTGACCTGTGGGACTCTGCTGGTGGCCCTCTGTCTCTCTCTGCTCCACTGAGCCTGCTGCCTTTGTCATTATTTATTTAGCCCTTAAGTGTTTAAAACGGAGAGGTCTGGGGGGACCAGGAATAGCTGATGATAATATTCCCAGATACACTGCAGGGCAAGAGGGAATCATTTATTTTTTCTGTTCTTACTTGAATCTCAGTAAAATAACCAATGTGAATGAAGCATGGATATAGATATAATAATGCTGTGTATAAATTTAGCGATGTGTCATACAGAAGCTAATATGACAGGAGGACGAGATGAGGGGTCGAGAGAGTATCATATTGTCTGAGTGTCTGTGTAATGGGAGATCCACATGAATAACTGATCTTTGAGTGGAGGGTCCCCAAAGGGGCATCACTGGCCTGAAGCGATTGGCCTTTGAGATAACATCGTCATCAGACACCCTCAGGTCAAAGTTCACCCCAGGGACCAGGGAATAGGCCGCTGCTTTTGTTAACCAGTTTGAGTTTGGATGTCTAAGAAAGGTCTTATCAATCTTGTCAGAGCTGTGCAATGATTTATTGTCTGTTTATGTTGGAGCATCTAAGATCATTATTCTGTTACTAGCTCTGTGTTGTCAGTTATTGAATTTTGCTATCAAAAGTGTCATACCTTTAACATTTTGATAACACCTTACAATAAGGTTCAACTGGTTAACATTATTTAATGCAATAGGTATTATGACCTAACAATGAAATACACTTTTTACAGTTTTTTTAAATTATTAATGATCATTTCTAAATATGCCACTTTTCATTGTTTTAATGTTTTTTCCCATACTATATTAATGTTAATTTACACAAGTTAAATGTTAGAAATGTATTAATGTATTATATATGCACAAATTAACATAAACGTTACCCAAGATAAGTAAATGCTGCAAAATGGTCATTGTTAGTTCACCAATTATACATAATGCAACTAATGTTAACAAATTGAACCTTATTATTAAGCCTTAACCTTATTATTAAGTGTTACTAATATTTTGCATCCTGTAAGATTTTGGACTGTCACTACATACACACTACCGTTTAAATATCTGGGGTTGGTAAGATTTTTTAAAGGATTAGTTCACTTCCAGAATAAAAAATTCCTGATAATTTACTCACCCCCATGTCATCCAAGATGTTCATGTCTTTCTGTCTTCAGGTTTTTGAGGAAAACATTCCAGGATTTTTCTCCGTATAATGGTCTTTAATGGTGGACAACGGGTTGAAGGTCCAAATTGCAGTTTCAATGCGCGTCCACAAATTCACGCATGACGTAATCACGTTGGAAAGGTCGCGTGCAGTCAGCTCTTCGTCAGTGTACTCTGGTTCAAAAAGGTAGGGTAGGGTGAAAAACTCCATCTCATTTTCTCCTCCAACTTCAAAATCATCCGACATCATTGGTTTACCTTTTTTTGTAAAGGGCATTTGACTTTCTTTGTACGTTCGCTTTGTGAACACTGGGTCGGTACTTCCACCTACATCACGCGTGACCTTTCCAACATGACTATATAATGCGAGAAGTCGTGTACACAGAGCTAGTGCAAAACAAGCATTTGTGGTTAGAAAGTATATACAATTTTATTTGTTTAGAAAATGACAGATCATCAGACATCTTGGATGACATGGGGGTGAGTAAATTATCTGGAAATTTTTATTCTGGAAGTGAACTAATCCTTCAATGTTTTTTTTTTCTTATTGTCACTGCATTTAATTGATGCATTTATTTGATCAACAATACAGTAAACCGCACTATTGTGAACTATTATTGCAATTTAAGTTGCAGTTTTATATTTTAGTATTTTTATATGTTCATTTATTTCTGTGATGGCATTGTTGAATTTTAAACAGCCATTACTCCAGTCTTCAGTGTCTCATAATCCTTCAAAGATAATTCTAATATGCTGATTTGGGGCTCAAGAAACATTTCTTATTATTATCAATGCTGAAGACAGTTGTGCTGATCAATGTTTTCATTGAAATCAAGATACATTTTCAAGATTGGTTGATTAATAGAAAGTTCAAAAGAACATAATGTTTTTAAATAAAAATATTTTGTAACATAAATGTCTTTACTTTTACTTTTGCTTTGTTTGCTGAATAAAAACAACACACACACACACACAACACACAACTTTTGCACAGTAGTGCAGTTATTTTAAACTAAATCATTATTCAAAATAAATTATGTATTTATGTGGCTATGATTTTAGGATGTTGTGATGTAATACAGGTAGATATAGACAAAATTGCATCATGCATTAACTGCTCTGTTCACACGTAAACTAAACCATTTCAAGGAAGCACTCTTCAGTATTTTTCAGCATACTCACAAATGGGTCACAAACCTCAGAGATGCTGCTAGTTTCCCTTTCACACCTTTTTTCAGTCTAATCTTAATTTTTTGCCTTTTGCTTTATATTGATTTTGTATTGTCCAATTCTGGTTCTCTTTGCACGCCCCCCCCCCCCCCCCCCCCCTCCCCC